>NC_068446.1:34675912-34760912 GCF_023373465.1 Oncorhynchus keta | reverse complement strand
CCAATGTGGCGCAAGTGTCAAACGCACATTAGAAGTCAATTTCTGCATGTAAAGGTTCAGCAATTTACATGTCCAACACCATGTTCGGCAATTTACATGTCTAACGTCAGCTCGCTTGCGCTGAGGTGTGTCCTTAAAAACCAGCGCAAAAGTGACAATTTAATTCAGCACAAAGGAGGTCTTAGCGGTAACGCGGTTGGTTATAGCATTGATTTTGACACCGGAACCACAGGCTATCCAGCTGCAACGCACAGTGCCCATGTGCACATGGAACAAGAGAGATGTACTTTTTGTGCCTGCAAACCTCATATTTAGCAACATATAAAAAACAAATGTTTTTTCCCCATTTAAGTTTTATTTGATTAAAGACCAAGCACAGCCTCCCTTCTTCTCAATAAAGGCTGGGTTTTTTTTTGTCCTGCCCAAGATTTGCTAAGTAGCCAAGACTGGTCCATAAAGGTTTGAGCTCGTGACTTTTGAAATACATTTTAATTACCAAAGCTTTTATGAAACATATTATTAAAAAAAGAAAAACATCTTTATTAAAATATCACTTTTTGGAGCAGCAAAACAGTAAGTGGACATCCCTTTTTCATCTATGTGTTGTTCATTATTTTAGCCAGCGCCTGTTATTATTTTGGATGTGTGTAAAACCCCCTCCATACAGTGCATTTGGAAAGTCTTCAGACCCCTTGACTTTTTCCACATTTTGGTACACTACGGCCTTGTTCTAAAATGTATTAAATAGTTTTTCCCCTCATCAATCTACACACATTACCCTACAATGACAAAGCAGAAACAGGTCTTTAGTGCTGCAGAAATGGTTGTCCTGGAAGGTTCTAGCATCTCCACAGAGGAACTCTGAAGCTCTGTCAGAGTGACCATCTGATTCTTGGTCACCTCCCTGACTTAAACCCATCTCCCCCGATTGCTCAGTTTGGCCGGGAGGCCAGCTCTAGGGTAGTTAGAGCCTTGGTGGTTCCAAGCTTCTTCCATTTAAGAATGATGGAGGCCACTGTGTTCTTGGCGCCTACAATACTGCAGACATTTTTTTGATACCCTTCCCCAGAGCTGTACCTCGACACAATCCTGTCTCTGAGCTCTACGGACCTTTGACCTCATGACCTCCTTTGACCTCATGGCTTGGTTTTTGCTCTGACATGCACTGTCAACTGTGGGACCTTTATATAAACAGGTGTGCCTTTCCAAATCATGTCCAATCAACTTTATTTACCACAGGTGGATTCCAATCAAATTGTAGAAACATCTCAAGGATGATCAATGGAAACAGGATGCTCCTGAGCTCAATTTTGAGTCTCATAGCAGGATTTGAATAGTTATGTAAATAAGCTATTTCTGTTTATTTTTTAATACACTTGTAAAAATGTCAAAAACCTGTTTTCACTTTCATGTGGCATTGTGTGTAAATTGAGTTTTTTTTTTAAATGCATTTTCGAATAAGGCTGTAACGTAACAAAATATGGAAAAAGTGAAGGGGTCTGAATACGTTCCAAATGCACTGTATGTATGTAGGCTACATGTCTAAATGCCCATAATGGAACAAGAGATGAGATGATGCCAGAGACCCTTGTATATTCCTCTAACAATTGCTTGTTTTCCATTTCATTTGATTAAAAACGAATCCCTCAGTAGGTTACCCTTACCCTACCTACTCTAACGAAAGTGTCTTTCTTATCCTGACCATGCATTAGCCAACTACCATGTCAAATCAAAATAAAATGTCTAATAAAAGGTTATTTGTCACATGCTTCATAGACAACAGGTGTAGACTAACAGTAAAATGCTTACGGGTCCATTTCCAACAGTGCAGTATTAAAGGTGATATGATATCAAATAAATACAAAAAATATATTTTTTTTTTTAATCAATAGCAGGTTTTTAAATGGTCTACTCATGAGACTTACCGTCATGCTTTTCACAATTTACATGGTCCTATAATATTCAAATTACTCAGTCCTATAATGCTCCTCTGAACATATTCAAATTATTCACTCCTATAATGCTCCTCTGAACATATTCAAATTATTCACTCCTATAATGCTCCTCTGAACATATTCAAATTATTCAGTCCTATAATGCTCCTCTGAACATATTCAAATTATTCAGTCCTATAATGCTCCTCTGAACATATTCAAATTATTCAGTCCTATAATGCTCCTCTGAACATATTCAAATTATTCAGTCCTATAATGCTCCTCTGAACATATTCAAATTATTCAGTCCTATAATGCTCCTCTGAACATATTCAAATGATTCAGTCCTATAATGCTCCTCTGAACATATTCAAATGATTCAGTCCTATAATGCTCCTCTGAATGGTACATAGGCCTATATCTTCCTTATTATGAACATGCCTCACACACATTTTAAGGGGGGGGCTAGTATACATTTTGTTTAGGACAAATGCATAAAGACATGTATGGCCTTTAAGCCTACTCATTGAAGCAATTACAACAATGTTGACTGCCAACACTCCAAATATATTACAAAAACTGGATGCATTTTCCTGTTGCTATTATTCATTACTGTAAAACCTATGCTATTTAATAAACGGTATCAATATATAATGGACTAGGGTGAGAATATTCTGTGCCCCCCAGCCGAATTGGAGTTGATGATAATGCAAACACTGTCAATAACATACACAACTTGAGATAACCACATGCAGTATTAAGCCATCGAACATGTTGATTGGCCTGTGAATGGTCAAGCCCTCATCACACCTACAACTTATTTATTCATCAAAACCCAGCCCTTTCGCGACACAGACAGCTATTGAATAATTCCCCCTGTGAAAATATCAAAACACCCCTGGACATAAGATTTACAATCGCATTAGGTTTGTTCAAATAGAGTCCTTTGTCTTACTCTGACTTTCTGAGCATCTTTCTCTTCTATCTTTCCTCTTCTTTCTCCTACTTCCTTTGCATATCAGGATTGTGAAAAGATGGAATTTGTATGCAAGTATCATAATGTGGACTGTGGGAGGGAAGGGCTGTGATTTACCTAGTCTAGGATTTGAACTGTATAAAGACCTTCAAGCTGACATTCAAAACCTTTGAATTTATTTTGTACTTCCTTCCTCATTCCCCCCCAGCTCACCTGTGCAATGGCATGTTCCACAAGCACCTGCAGGACCTGTTCATCCCGCTGGTGGTGCGTTACATAGACCTTATGGAGTCCTCCATCGCCCAGTCCATCCACCGCGGCTTCCAGCAGGAAACCTGGCAGTCCGTCAAGTAAGAACCCCCCAATGTTGTCATTAGTTGCATTCTGTTGTGCTATTTAAAGCTCAGAGATGTGCTTTACATCAGGAACAGTAGCAAGCCTAGAATACTTCTGTCTGCATTTTTATGTCTACAGAAAAGTGTGTGTAGTGTAGGTTAGAATACATCCACTGAGGCACAAAACCACATGGAGTCTGGAGCATCAACACTCAGTGGGATCTCTCTGTTGTCTTTTGTCTCTGTCGCATCTTTCTTTGTTGTCGTTTGGTTTGGTTTGCCGTTCATTTCTTTTCAGGACAATAACCAACAACCTACCGAGCGTGCCTCTGCCCAAAGTCAATCTCCCACAGATGCCGAGCTTCTCAGCACCCTCCTGGATGGGCCCGCTGTGTGACAGCACGTGTGTATGGGCTGCCGCAAGACCTAGTTGGGCACTGTGGCATGGACTGTGCTGTGGTTGTCTTGTCATTGTCAAACTTCTCCAATTCAAGAACACTATTTCGCATTCTATTACTTCCCTTTGCCAATGGTATGCCATTAACTATCGAACCAGCTTAAAGCATTTTGTAGAAGTGTGAAACTTGAAATTCTGCCCTCACATTTAAATGTCAATAGTAAGACCAGTATGTCTACTACTACTGAGGCTTTTAACAATTCAGGTGGCCCAGATATTCCTGGGATTGGTTGCCCCTTTTGATGACCTCAGACTGATACCTTCTTTGGTATCAAGATAAAAGCATGTTTTTGTTGTCTTGTGAGTGTTGTGTTATGTGGTGCAGCATGGCAAATGTTTTGTGACACAGCAGCATCTCTTTTTTGAAATGCATGTTGTGGCTCCTTGATCAGGAACGGCTGTGGCATGTTTTTTGTGCACACATCCACCATATTTCAGGTATTTTTATTGTATATTGGATAGTATCAGGGACACCTGTTTATAACTGTGATGTCACGGTATGCTGGTCAATTCTCAGCTCAGTTAAGCACTGAGTTGTGAAGTATATCATGCCAAATTAATGTTAAATAAGAAATGGGATTCTTATTTCAGCTTGCAAGGAATTAATTTACCGGACATTTTGTAAGTAGGCGTTGCCATTTTGCAGATTTCAGTGAATATGTTTCTTCGAAACCTCAATGCTGGTCTTTGGGACTGTTATGAAACCGTTTTCAGCACTTGTCAAGTGACCATTTTCTCCTCAAACCTTTGTCATAAATGAGCAGTCAAGATCCCCCACAAGCAAAATTATTAAGGGCTTTTCACGTATGGAATTCGGTACCCTGGTTCGATTTCCTGAAGCGTTTGTGAAAATTCTACAGACTACGTAGACCTGAAAATAAAAATGTCAGGGTCTGATTAGCACATTCTACATGATGTAAACAATCTAGCTCGTTAACAACAGGCAAAAAAGTTCCACGCGACTCTGCCTCATCACAATACAAGTTGACTTCTGAGGGCCCAGTAGAAACAGTGGAGACTCAAACCACCCACCCACCTACCCTTGCCTCACTCAAGAAAAAAAAAAACTGGCACTTCGTTAGCGAGCACAGACGGGCGTGGGGGATCGTTCCATTCCCCCGGGAGAGGGGACGTTTGGAGAAGCGAGATCCTAATTAGTCATGAGGGGGGGGATATGAGCGAGCATTTAATTGCAACACGGATTTCGCTCAAATGATTTATTCCCACTTGTGAAGGTAAGTCTTTTAAAGGCGAAGTGAGAAAAGTGAGTGAGTGTGCTTCACTACAGCTCACCCTCTCTCTCTCCCTCGCTCGCTCTGGTTCCCTGTACACTTGGATGCTGGTTACAGCCACCGGTTGCCATGTGTTGCGGTGTAGACACCGGAGAGAAGGTGGCGATGGAGACCCATCTGTCTATGTGCTGAGAGTCTCCTTAGTAGCAGTCAGTTTGACAGCAGGGTGTGTTCAGTCACTGTAGAACATGTTCAGGAACTGTTGGGTGTGTCTTAAGAACATGTCATATGCAACTCTGACATGTTAAACTGTGATCCATGTCAATTGTCAAACGTGTTCAGTTATTGAGCAGTAATACAAGAAAACATCTGTACTTCACTTAAAACCCTTGAGCACAACACCCCAGACTTTGTAACTCAGTTTTCATTTGTTCATGTTTAACTGACAGAAGTTCCATGAAGCTTGGCAAAGATAATCTTTGGCTTCTTCCCTCCCCAACCCCTAGTAACGGCTCAGCAACCTCAGAGGACCTCTTCTGGAAGTTGGACGCACTCCAGATGTTTGTCCTGGACCTGCACTGGCCCGAGCCAGAGTTTGCCAAACACCTGGAGCAGAGGCTGAAGCTCATGGCCAGCGACATGATGGAGGCTTGCGTCAAAAGGTCAGAGGTCAGGAGGACGTCACCACCTGTGATGGGTTGGGGGTTAAGCATTTACCACTGCATACCTGGTTTATAACTGAGATATTACTGAGGATAATGAGGAAGAGTTTAGTGATGTGGTTTTGAACAGTGTTTTCCATAGCCCCTAGGAATTAACCATATCATAACACCTTTCAATTGTCTTTTTATACCCAAAGAACGAAAGCCGCCTTTGACTCCAAGATGCAGAAGGCCAGCAAGGCAACGGACTTCCGGGTGTCGCTGTCGGTGTGCACCATGTTCAACATGCTAATGGACGCCAAGAAGCAGTGCGCCAAACTCTGTGTGCTGGACTCCGGTCAAGAGGTACGACCACACTCAACCTCTATTGTCTGTTCTTTGACCGCACAAACTGATCACAAATTTCCAGTATTGCATGCAAAACCATCACTTACTTGACTAATGTAAATCCAGGATGTTTCGTTATTTAACTAACTAGTGTAGCGAACAATGGATATACTGTAGTTAACAGAATGGTCAGAGCCTCATTCATATGTTTAAACCTACAAGCCTACATGCCCTCAGCAGTTATAAGCAATGATCCCTCTAAGCTCCCCCGGGCCTGCTGTGCAGAAGAAATATCAGCCCACAGAGAGAAGCATGAGATTAAACTTCACTCAACTTTCTAGTTTTCCCTGTTAGTTAACACTATCAACATTTCCCTTTACTTGTGGTTGAATCAACACAATATTAGACACTTTCAATGCAACATACCGAAACAAAGTGAACTATGCAAGATTTAGTATGCAAAACTAACTATGCAAAATATTTTATTGAAGGCAGAATGATTTGGAGTAGGATTGTATAGCATTGACCGGCATGACTCAGTCCGTACTCTACACAGACCGGTTCGCATAACCAATCAGTAGGCCTACATGAAAATAGACCATTGCCATATATGGATCTGTGCCATTCACTTTGAACTGAACTGTGTTTACAGCATGAGCGGTCGTGAGTAGATGCACTTGTTTTGAGATCAAAGCGGGAGCTGCATGTAGCCACGTGTGCACATTTTGTTCATATCCTTTGCTAGTTAATGAGCTTTTTTCTCCCCAATTTCGTGGTATCCAATTGGTAGTAGTTAAAGTCTTGTCTCATCGCTGCAACTCCTGTACGGACTCGGGAGAGACGAAGGTCGAGAGCCATGCATCCTCCCAAACACAACCCAACCAAGCCGCACTGCTTCTAGACACAATGCCCATCCAACCTGGAAGCCAGCCGCACTAATGTGTCGGAGGAAACACCGTACACCTGGCGACCGTGTCAGCGTGCACTGCACCCGGCCCGCCACAGGAGTCGCTAGTGCCACTCTGATAGGCCTACATTCTAATCAAATAGCCACAGCAGCCTACTTGGCCACTGTTAAACCTCTAACTTAAAGTGGGTACAGCCTTAGTGTTCAAAGGAAACACCCACTGGAAGTTGCACATAATTTTCAAAACATTCAAGTTTGTGCTCAGCAGACCTCAAATTTGCTCTGTGCCCCTTCCCCCCAAATTGAGGGAACATTAGTGCAATGTACCACCACAACAGTATCAAATATTGTTCCCTACCTTGCCTGAGTTTCCCTCAAGAGCACAAGAACTAAAGTTTCCTTTGGTCTGTAACAGATTCAGTGATCTTCATATCACCTTGACAGCCTTGCAGCCAAAACATTCATTGCAATGGGCGCATTTATATCAAGTCCAGATCAGTGGTAACGTGCAGCAGCTGCTCTAAATCGATGTGGATGAATGAGCTCTCGATCTCTCCATTACAGCATTTCACCCTGCTAAAGGCTAACCCTCCGCTACTCGGCAACTCTTTACAGTGTCTCTACAGAGAGTTAAGCTCACTGTCCCCTTAACCTTCAGCTCCATTCTCCTCAAGTCCCTGAGGATGTTGATTCATAGCTGAACAGATGCACTCAGGTTTGTACACTGAGTGTACACTACTGATTCCAATTTAGATTCCAACTCTATGGTCATTATTGCTCTAATTGAATGAATGTATTAATTATGGAGGTGATTATGATATGGCAAGTTGTTGTTTCACCTGTGCTAAATACTGTCCAAGATCATTATCTATACAGTGTCTGAACCATTGATGATTTACGGGTGTGGGATCTTAATTTGACCCGTTCCATTACAGGAGTCAAATAATCCTACAGCAGGAGAATTTGTTTATTCATAAAATATGTATCTATGTAAGTACAGTGGGGCAAAAAAGTATTTACTCAGCCACCAATTGTGCAAGTTCTCTTCTCTCTTCACTTAAAAATATGAGAGAGGCCTGTAATTTTCATCATAGGTACACTTCAACTATGACAGACAAAATGAGAAAAAAAATCCAGAGAATTACATTGTAGCATTTTTAATGAATTTGCAAATTATGGTGGAAAATACGTATTTGGTCAATAACAAAAGTTTATCTCAATACTTTGTTATATACCCTTTGTTGGCAATGACAGAGGTCAAACGTTTTCTGTAAGTCTTCACAAGGTTTTCACACACTGTTGCTGGTATTTTGGCCCATTCATCCATGCAGATCTCCTCTAGAGCAGTGATGTTTTGGGGCTGTTGCTGGGCAACACAGACTTTCAACTCCCTCCAAAGATTTTCTATGGGGTTGAGATCTGGAGACTGGCTAGGCCCCTCAGGACCTTGAAATGCTTATTACGAAGCCACTCCTTCGTTGCCCGGGCGGTGTGTTTGGGATCATTGTCATGCTGAAAGACCCAGCCACGTTTCATCTTCAATGCCCTGCTGATGGAAGGAGGTTTTCACTCAAAATCTCACGATACATGGCCCCATTCATTCTTTCCTTTACATGGATCAGTCGTCCTGGTCCCATGGCAGAAAAACAGCCCCAAAGCATGATGTTTCCACCCCCACGCTTCACAGTAGGTATGGTGTTCTTTGGATGCAACTCAGCATTCTTTGTCCTCCAAACACAACAAGTTGTGTTTTTACCAAAAAGTTATATTTTGGTTTGATCTGACCATATGACATTCTCTCAATCTTCTTCTGGATCATCCAAATGCTCTCGAGCAAACTTCAGACGGGCCTGGACATGTACTGGCTTAAGCAGGGGGACACGTCTGGTACTGCAGGATTTGAGTCCCTGGCGGCGTAGTGTGTTACTGATGGTAGGCTTTGTTACTTTGGTCCCAGCTCTCTGCAGGTCATTCACTAGGTCCCCCCGTGTGGTTCTGGGATTTTTGCTCACCATTCTTGTGATCATTTTGACCCCACAGGGTGAGATCTTGCATGGGAGCCCCATATCGAGGGAGATTATCAGTGGTCTTGTATGTCTTTCATTTCCTAATAATTGCTCCCAGTTGATTTCTTCAAACCAAGCTGCTTACCTATTGCAGATTCAGTCTTCCCAGCCTGGTGCAGGTCTACAATTTTGTTTTTGGTGTCCTTTGACAGCTCTTTGGTCTTGGCCATAGTGGAGTTTGGAGTGTGACTGTTTGAGGTTGTGGACAGGTGCCTTTTATACTGATAACA
Organism: Oncorhynchus keta; assembly: GCF_023373465.1. Taxonomy (NCBI): domain Eukaryota; kingdom Metazoa; phylum Chordata; class Actinopteri; order Salmoniformes; family Salmonidae; genus Oncorhynchus; species Oncorhynchus keta. The sequence continues at coordinate 34,751,786 of NC_068446.1, read as the reverse complement.
AGTTCAAACAGGTGCCATTAATACAGGTAGCGAGTGGAGGACAGAGGAGCCTCTTAAAGAAGTTGTTACAGGTCTGTGAGAGCCAGAAGTCTTGCATGTTTGTAGGTGACCAAATACTTATTTTCTACCATAATTTGCAAATAAATTCATTAAAAATCCTACAATGTGATTTTCTGGATTTTGTCTGTCATAGTTGAAGTGTACCTATGATGAAAATTACAGGCCTCTCTCATCTTTTTAAGTGGGAGAACTTGCACAATTGGTGGCTAACTAAATACTTTTTGCCCCACGTATGTATGTATGTATGTATGTATGTATGTATGTATGTATGTATGTATGTATGTATGTATGTATGTATGTATGTATGTATGTGTATGTATGTATGTATGTATGTATGTATGTATGTATGTATGTATGTATGTATGTATGTATGTATGTATGTATGTATGTATGTATGTATGTATGTATGTATGTATGTATGTATGTATGTATGTATGTATGTATGTATGTATGTATGTATGTATGTTTGTATGTTGTATTTTTCTAAATGGCTATAGTATTGTATGTATGTATGTATGGTATGTAAAATGTAACAATTTAATGTTTGTTTGTTTTTCCATAGATTTAAACAACAATTTAAATTTATTTGGTCAATTTCAAAATAACGCTGTAACGTAACAACATTTGGAAAAAGTGAAGGGGTCTGAATACTTTCCGAATGCACTCTACATCTGTATCGTTGTTTCAAGTCCGGTGAGCTGGAGCTGCTCTTACTTTGGTGTCATTTGAGGGGAGAGCATCACTAGCAAAGTCATTTGTGTAATTGTGATCGACCTCCTTGATTCGGTCTTACCTTTTTTACATTGGATAAAAGCAGAGACATAGAGGTACAAAATGGTATATCATACACTGCATTTTTGAAACAATAGATAAGTAATTCTGCTTTGAAATTTGCTAAATATGGAACCATACTTTTGAGAAAATGGCCTTTAAATATTTTGGTACCTACTGGAGAGCTCTTCTTTGTCTACACTCATTCAGCATCATTCACATCTTTTTAAGCCTTAGCCCCACCCATCTCTTTAAGGGTTGATCCAAGCATTCTGTCCTAACAACAACAGTCAAGCTCCCAAGCTAACGTTGGCTAGCTTGCTAGCAACTTCCAGACACAAATGAAAGAACAACTAACTGACCATTTTACTCACCCTAGCAGAGCTGGTTAGGCTGTTTTTATGTAATCCAGAGTGTTGGTGACTGCAACTGTGCTGCTGGCAACAATTGAACCTTTACTGACACCGGCCATATTCAACAGGTGTTGAGCGTTCATAAATGTGTCAGTTATTCTGTGCTCTGGCACACTCAGATGAGAATGCTCTGAAGGTGGAGTAGATAGCAGAGCGAATTTACCAGCTATGTCAATCAACAGTCGTCACAGTGACATTCTATTGAAAAGGTTACTTGCATAGTGTAGTCTTTTGTTAAGACATGTATCTAGCTAGGTAAACAATGAACCATAATCCCAACTCATGAGGTTACTACCCTGCATGAATCTGCAGGTAGCTAACCATCCAAGTTCAATGTTAGCTAGCTAACATTAGGCTATATCTAGCAAAGCAAATGGTTCTGAGATACGAATAATAACAGCGAGCCTGCCAGCTAACGTTAGCTAGCTAGCTAATAGTACACTTTAACTTGAAATGAAAACGTCTTTCTGTCAAAATTAGAAACGCGTAACATCTGAAAATGTAGCTAGCTAGACTATCTTACCCATATACATCATGGATGCCATGGTTGCCCTTAGTTAGTAGAGTGTTTTCTCCATCTCCTTAGCTATCATACTCTAATGCCACTGATTTCAATTCTCAGGCCTTCAGAAAGTGGAGATCAACACTTACGCAGTTCTACTACGCTATACATTTTTTTTAACGCCGCGATAGACTGGATTACCTATACATGCTGACCAGCTCAAATAGACAGAAGCATGCTATATGGCAGACCAATCCGAACTCATCTCTTGGTATGTCCTTTCCACTCATTATCTCAGCCAATCATGGATAGCGGGAAGGTTGTGCACTTTTTCTGTGGCTAAACCAACTAGGCTCATAATTTAACCATTTTAATTGTATTTACCGATTGCACTCAAGTCTGTTATTAAGGCACATGAAAGTTCACATTTCAGAAGGCATTTCTACCAAAACATGCATTTTAATTCAAAAAGATACGTTTACATTCAAATGGCACTCCTGTGAAGTAGTGACCCGCCTAGTTTCCTGAAACGAGTCACAATTTGACTTTGCATGTGAGAACCATTAGCACAGGCAAGTCTGATTGGGCTTTGCAGTATAACAGCTTCTGCTATAGAACAAACGGAGCATGGCTTTGTCTGTGGTTTAGGATGGAAATAAACGCTCATCTCTAGACCTTTACGCTTTTAAAATAAAAACCTGTACCCATTGGAGAATGACTGCCCCCTCTTATTGAAGCCACGTAAGTTCAAGGCCGACAGCGTTATTGCAGGCGTTGTTTGCAGAAAATAGGATCCCCAATTTAGTGAATGTAAAAATGGCACTTTTCCTGGTGAATCTTTGTGGAAATAAAAACATTTTTGAAAGACAATCATGGCACCAATAATTGCTTCTAATGCTCCAGATGTATGTTCTTGAACCGATCATTTTTAAATCGCACACAGAAGAACTGAAAGGATAATTGAGTTGCTAATGGCAGCCTGCAGTACCCCGGTCAGCCTTCAACTTGAGTTATTCAATGAGAGGGGGCAACATTGAGCTAGCCTGCAACATCACTTCCTGGAGTAGTTCACATTGTGCATGCACTATTGAGTCTTCACATTGGAATGAATGGTGTCAAGGGATCGATGGCTTTGTCCATTCATATAGAAGTCATTGATTTTACCAGAGCTACATTTATTTTTATTTTTAATAAACACTATTTAATCTACAACATCTCTGTCAGAAAAAAATGATGATTTCCAATTTGGTTCAGATGAGATGGAGGCCATTGCCACTAAATCAACTGTTAGTAAAAGAATGTGTTCCGCCAAAAAAAAAATGTATCCAGTCAATGTGTGCCACGGTTCAAAAAAGGTTGGGAACCACTGTGTTAATGGACATCTTCACTGTAAATTGCATACTTATCAATCCTTTTTCCACTTTCTACAGAAATGTATGTTAATAGTTAAAATGGACATGTATATGAATCTCAAACAATGTAGTTATACCTGACTCAGATGAAGTATTCGGCCATAAATAACTTTCAATGGCGGTTCTCCATTTAGAATTGTTTTCAATTCGGTAGTAAATTAAGCCTAATCCAGATTCGGCAAACCAGCCCATTATATACAGTACCAGTCAAATGTTTGGACACACCTACTCATTCAAGGGTTTTCCTTTATTTTTACTATTTCCTACATTGTACAATAATAGTGAAGACATCAAAACTATGAAATAACACATATGTAGTAACTGAAAAAGTGTTAAACAAATCTAAATATATTTTATATTCAATGTAGCCACCCTTTGCCGAGATGACAGCTTTGCGCACTCTTGGCATTCTCTCAACCAGCTTCACCTGGAATGCTTTTCCAACAGTCTTGAAGGAGTTCCCACATATGCTGAGCTCTTGTTGGCTGCTTTTCCTTCCCTCTGCATTCCAACTCATCCCAAATCAGATGGGATGGTGTATCGCTGCAGAATGCTGTGGTAGACATGCTTGTTAAGTGTGCCTTGAATTCTAAATGAATCACAGATGGCATCACCAGCAAAGCACCATCACACCACCTCATCCATGCTTCACAGTTGAAACCACACATGCAGAGATCATCCGTTCACCTATTCTGCGTCTCACAAAGACACGACGGGTTGGAACCAAAAATCTCACATTTGGACTCATCAGACCAAAGGACATGTTTCTAGTGGTCTAGTGTCCATTGCTCATGCTTCTTGGCCCAAGCAAGTATCTTCTTCTTATTGATGTCCTTTAGTAGTTGTTTATTTGCAGCAATTGGACCATGAAGGCCTGGTTCACGCAGTCTCCTCTGAACAGATGATGTTGAGATGTGTCTGTTAGTTGAACTCTGAAGCGTTTATTTGGGCTTCAATCTGAGGTTGAGTTAACTCTAAATAACTTATCCTCTGCAGCGTAGGTAACTCTGGGTCTTCCCTTCCTGTGGCGGTCCTCATGAGAGCCACTTACATCTTAGCGCTTGATGGTTTTTGAGACTGCACTTAAAGAAACTTTCAAAGTTCTTGAAATGTTCCGCATTTGACTGTCCTTCATGTCTTAAAGTAATGGACTGTCGTTTCTCTTTGCTTATTTGAAAATGTTTAGTTACTACATGATTCCATATGTGTTATTTCATAGTTTTGATATCTTCACTGTTATTCTGCAATGTAGAAAATTGTAAAAATAAAGAAAAACCCTTGAATGAGTAGGTGTGTCCAAACTTTATACTGGTACTTTATATGCAGAGATATTAAACATTTCCTGGTGGTGTTAAATTGTTTTTATTTTGTATCATACACGCATACTGCATAATCAAATAATTAAATGAAATGATTGTGTGCAAGCTGTTTACTGTAATCATCTAATGCTATTGAATTTCAGGTGATGATTTTGCTTGTTTCTTTCTTTCATTTCCTTGGTTTCATTTTCATACATCCTGCACGTCATTGTTTGAATCCAAGATTGACAAACAATGGGTAAGTGTTTTTCATCCCTTTGTAGAATCTTAAACCACCTTCAGCTTTCTTTGTTAGTCCCCTCCTTATCACGCTCACACCTACTGAAAACATTTGCATTTTAGTCAATTAGCAGAAGCTCTTATCCAGAGCGACTTACAGGAGCGATTGGGGGTAAATGCCTTGTTCAAGGGCACATCGGCAGATTTAATCACCTAGTCATCTTGGGGATTCGACTGGCTCAACGCTCTTAACCACTAGGCTACCTGCCGCTACAGATTTTTTTATTATATTCGTTTTTTTTAATGGAATGGAACAATGGTGGAACAGAGCACATTCATATATGCAAACAAATGTAACTTCCTCTGGTCCTTGTCTCAAAGGGACCTCAATTTGAACTAAATCCAAACACTATGTTTCACATTCACCAGAGAATGTCTTTGTGCATAGCGGTCTATGCCAGAGTGCTCGCTTCTGATCGACACAAAAGAGATCCTGGCATTTCAGATGTTTGTGCGCTGAATGGCGTCTGCCATTGCCAGCTCATCATACTTCCTATTCAAACTGCTGAATGGAGAAGTCGTCTAAACTTTTAGGAGATCAGAAATGAATTTTTTCTCAAAGTACAGGCTGGCTGAGGTAGGAGACTTCAATAGAATGGAGGAATGTCCCCCTTTGTGATTTTCCACTTCATAGATAGTTCTGCCCCGAAATCATTCCCCAGCGAATGCTTAATCGAATATCTTCATCAAAAGCGTCTCTGCAAATTGGGACTGTCTTGCTGTATACCAATATATCACCAGGATCATCATGTCTAAAGAAATGATCAGTTAACTATGTTGTTGTTATTGTCATTTGAATGGGAAGCTTACATTTGGAAATGCCAGTTGCACCTTAGAATAAAAAAAACTCGGGCTCTTAACAGTTTGCTACCAGATAAGTTTTAAAAATAAATTGTTATTTTGCATGTGGTGCACACATTTTAAAAGACCTCGCAATTTAATATTCTCTAATGTGAAGAAGGACCTCAAAATTTGGCCGCCTCTGTAAAATAAAAAGCCAGCACAGCAGTGTTATTTGAGGTAAAAAACATAAAAAGTCCTTAAGATTCGCTTGAAATTCTGTTTATGAAAGAAGCTGCCATTTCGTGGGATGAAGAAAAAGGTGAAAAGAAAATGAGGGCTGCCGATGGTGACCTCCATGCACCCTCAATTTGTCACCGATCTGCAGGCTTTGTTGATTGAAATTTTTAATTTGGGTGTTCTTTAGACGCGTCATGAAAGGGCATTGTCACCAAGAGATGAACTCCCTGGCTGCCGTGCGAGCGTCGAAGGCAGCCATTCAACGCCGCAAATGGAGGCTCTCCCGCCCTCTTCTATCCCCCATCTCACTCTTCTCTCTCTCTCTCACTCCTTTCTATCCCTCCCTCTTTTTGGCTGTGACGTGTTTTTTTGGGGAGGGTAAAAAATACTCATGAATATAGGGGTTATGAGACATGAAATGGCGGATTAATTGAATCTAGTGTGAGCCTTTGGTCTCCGCAGCTGGACCGGTGCTTTAGAGGAACACAAGGCTGCTCTAATTGTGGGGAAGCACAAAAAGTATCCTTCGAATTCCTTTGCCTTCCAATGAGAGCGGGAATGCCATTCAGCCACATAATGGCCCTATTAGCTGCTTAACTCACCGGTGCTACATGGGAAGATTTTCTCTGCTGAATGTTTTGGGAAGGGAGTCAGGGTAGAGAGAGAGTGTGTGCGTGTTCGTGCATGCCAAAATGAAGGAATCATTTTTACCTTATCTCCCTCATCATAGATCTTAAAACTGTTTGTCTCCCTACCCCCTCCTCAGCAACAGTACCATTCGAAAATCGATGTCCTGATCGATGATGCGTTTAAAGACATGATTTCCTCCATGGTCACAAAGGTATGTTACTGCACATCCTCCACAGACCCAATGACCACATCCTGCATAGTGTTGCAAAGCTACCAGTCATTTACCAAATTACTGGAATCTTCAGTCATTTTGGAGTATAAGCTGAAAATCTATGGCAATCTATCTTAACTGTTGGTAATTTAAACTTGAATAACATTAGTATATATTTGTTTTATATAGTATTAATTTATCATTTTTGTGTCCATATTGTCCATGAGTTTCTAGTAGATATGGTTCAATAGAAAATAGCCTAATTAATGAGAAGAAAAAAAAACATCTAATCAACAATTGCGTTATTTTCAATTAACTCTTCAAAAATGTACTTTTTTCACAAATGCCACCAGTTTGGCATTAAAACATTAACATATTGACATAGTAATATAAATAAAGGTTTGTACAGAAAAGAAGAAAAAATAATATATCCTCATATTAAACACAGAGGGCAAGAGGTTATTACAGACATCTGTGATTCTCTGAAGTATCTAAAAGGGCCACTAGATGTATTGTGATAGATTTCATAAAATCCTTGAAAGATACCAAAATAGATACCTGGTAGTTTACTGGTTTCCAGTAATATACCGTCCCTTTGCAACCCTAATCCTGCATATATATACTGTATATTTCAGCCCTTCTCCACCTCAAATCCAATGCCGATTTTATTAAGAAACACTTTCTTAGTTCTATTTTACTAAGGTGTGATATAACCCAGTTATATCACACCTGTTAATTGTCCTCATATTCAATGCAAAATATGATTAGAATATGTTATAACCAAAAGAAGAGCGGAAAGCATACACTAAAAAATGTGAAGAGAAGATAGTCATTCAGGCAGTACATTCATTACTCCCCCCCCATTTTTACAAATGGCAACTAACATGTCTGATTTTCTTGTTTCCCCTGGCAGTTTGCTGGAGTTTTAGACGGTGTTCTGTCCAAACTCTCCAGATATGACGAAGGGACATTCTTTTCTTCTATCCTATCTTTCACGGTAAGCTTTTCTGTTCCACTCCAGAGAATGCGGACCCTTTGCGCTCAGTCCTTAGAAAAGCAACATGTCATTTGTTGTAACCGAATCTGCTCAGTTGAACTTTTTTTGTATCTTTCCTTTGCCTCAAAGGTGAAAGCAGCTGCCAAGTATGTGGATGTGCCTGTGAGTATTATTTCTCCTTCATTTCTAACAATGTCTTACTTGCTCATATGAACATGTTTGTTTGCACACACACATATTTCTGTCTCAAAAAGAAAAGCTTTCTGAGGAAAGCTGACATTGAGCAATGATCATATTTGTTAGATGTTTATCATCAGACTCTGATGTTAAAAGTGGGTGAAATATTTTAACATTTTGCCTTGAAGCACCGTTGTGTCAGAGTATTTGAGGTTGTGATGGCGTGCAGGACTAATTATTGGCACCGTTGGCTAATGAAAACGTTTTTTGAGCGATTTGCCAAGGTGTCGGTCATGGGCGGTCACTACATGCCGCATCAACACTATTGAGCGACAGCACCATGGCAGGAAGCAGGAGCTCAATCAGCCGACAGAAAGATGACAAATACAGTGATGAGCAAGCCCTCTAATTACCCAGAGAGACGCAGTGACACATCCTGAATTACTGGGGGCCCAGTGGGGATCTCAGATCCCCTAAATGCAACAAAGTCCAAGTTTGGGGGGGTGACTTGAAATAATGATAATTTAATCATTCTCCTATTTGTTTAAAATGCCATTTGTACTGAGTGGTAAATATTTTTTGTGTGTGGCTGCACTTGTCATCCCGGGACAGTTTCGTATCTCAGCCCCTTTTCAGGTGTCCCAGCTTTTCTTACTACAAAAAAGCTAAATGTGTAGACCCAATGACAATTACAGAATGAGATCCTTACACTTTTTAGTGTTTTGTAACAGATGTCTCTTTCCATTCATCCAATGGCGCAAGTGCACAGTACACTGTTTGGGTGCTGGAATTATTCAGTAATTTTAAAATGTCACGGTATAATTCGCACTCGGCAGGGTAGCCTAGTGGTTAGACTAGTAACCGAAAGGTTGCAAGTTCGAATCCCCGAGGTGACAAGGTACAAAATCTGTCTTTCTGCCCCTGAACAGGCAGTTCACCCACTTTTCCTAGGCCTTCATTGAAAATAAGAATTTGTTCATAACTGACTTGCCTAGTAAAATAAAGGTCAAATTAAAATTTAAAAAACTCTGGACAGGCACATTCCGCCGACTCTCCATTGGTCAGGGATTGCAAGGCTAAAGTCTCTGATTCACCAAATATGAAAGCAGGGTCAGGGTGTCATTACTTGGTCGGTTAGGCCACTTCATTGTGACATACTCTTGTTCTTAAGCCATCAAAAGATTTGCCCTGGTGGTCTAGTGGTAAGGGTTCAGTCCACTCACCAGTAGGCAGTGCTCCATTTCTGGTTAGGGAGGCCTGTTTCGATCCACAAGTCCAACTTTTAACCCAAAGCAAGAGGTGGTTTCACTCTATCGTAACCAAGCACACTCTGACACCCTTTTCAGCATCCATGAGTAGGACTGTTGATAAAGCCAGCCAAGCCTTTGTCCTTCTCTTCAAACCTCCCCCTCCCGCCTGTCCTTGACTCAGCGAATCCCACGTGTCCCATTGACACTGGTTCCCAGAGCTCTGAGCCTGCCAAATCTGCTCTCCTCCTCCCTTCACCTGAAATTATAATGTAACCACCTTGCGCTTTTGTGTGGAGGGAACCGAAAGCTGTTAAGCCCCTCTTACAGGTGAGCTAAAGAGATGGGAGAGTGGAGGAGGGTTGTGTCGCTGGGGCATTTAGCAGAAAACTCTTTTGGGTCCTTGTCACGAAAGGTTAAGATCCCTCCCACACACACACACACACAATGAGCTGCACCTGGGGGAAACAGATCCGGGGCAGGAAACCAGACTGGCAGCAGTGTATAATTAGCAGCAATCTCTCTCGCTCTTCCTTTCTCTATGTCCACAGCTTCCAGTGCTTATCCCCCTCAGGTTAACCAGTCATTGCTGCCCCACACCACCTACACCACCACTACGCCACCACCACTACGCCACCACCACCACCACTACACCGCCACCACCACCACTACACCGCCACCACCACCACTATACCACCACTATACCACCACCACCACCACTATACCACCACCACCACCACCACCACTATACCACCACCACCACCACTATACCACCACCACCACCACTACACCACCACCACCACCACTATACCACCACCACCACCACTATACCACCACCACCACCACTATACCACCACCACCACCACTATACCACCTCTATACCACCACTATACCACCTCTATACCACCACCACTACACCACTATACCACCACTACACCACTATACCACCACCACCACTATACCACCACCACTACACCACCACCACTACGCCACCACCACTACGCCACCACCACTACACCACCACCACCACTACACCACCACCACCACTACACCACCACCACCACTACACCACCACCACCACTACACCACCACCACCACTACACCACCACCACCACTATACCACCACCACCACTATACCACCACCACCACTATACCACCACCACCACTATACCACCACCACCACAATACCACCACCACCACTATACCACCACCACCACTACACCACCACCACTATACCACCACCACCACTACACCACCACCACTATACCACCACCACCACTATACCACCACCACTACACCACTATACCACCACCACCACTACACCACCACCACTATACCACCACCACCACTACGCCACCACCACTACGCCACCACCACTACGCCACCACCACCACTACACCACTACCACTACACCACCACTACACCACTACACCACCACCACCACTATACCACCACCACTATACCACCACCACTATACCACCACCACTACACCACTACGCCACCACCACTACACCACTACGCCACCACCACTACGCCACCACCACTATACCACCACTACTATACCACCACTACTATACTACCACCACTATACCACTACGCCACCACCACTACACCACCACCACTATACCACCACTACTATACTACCACCACTATACCACCACCACTATACTACCACCACTATACCACCACCACTATACTACCACCACTATACCACCACTATACCACCACCGCCACTATACCACCACCACCACTATACCACCACTATTCCACCACTATACCACTACACCACCACCACCACCTCATTTCTACATTTTAGTCATTTAGCAGACGCTCTTATCCAGAGTGCCTTACAGTTATTGCATTCATCTTAAGATAGCTAGGTGAGACAACCACATATCACAGTCAAAGCAAGTACATTTTTCCTCAAAGTAGTTATCAGTAGAGTCAACTCCACCACCACCTCTGGCAATTCCACCACCAACTCCACCACCACACACCTTTTTTCCATCTGCCTCCTTTTGACATGATTTGATTTCACACTAGATTGTTGACAGTCTGGAATAGCCTCTGTGTGTGGTTGTGTGTCTAGCATGTTTGGCTACAAGTCAAGTACAGAACTGAGGCTCATTCTTTGAAAGAGAGCAGAGCGTGACAGAGGGCGGCCCGTGTGTATTCTGTTTTGGCCTCAATCTAGAGTGTAGTTATGTTCTCCATCTCTTTCTCTATCGTTCTCTATGCCTTCCTCTCTTTCTCCATCTCTTTCTCTATGCCTTCCTCTCTTTCTCCATCTCTTTCTCTATGCCTTCATCTCTTTCTCCATCTATTTCTCCATCTCTTTCTCTATCGTTCTCTATGCCTTCATCTCTTTCTCCATCTCTTTCTCTATGCCTTCATCTCTTTCTCCATCTATTTCTCCATCTCTTTCTCCATGCCTCCATCTCTTTCTCTATCTCCTCCATGCCTCACAGTTATGTAAACTTAGGGCACTAAAGAGGCCTTTCTACTGAAAAACACCAAAGAAAGATACCCAGGGTCCCTGCTCATCTGTGTGAATGTGCCTTAGGCATGAGGACTGCAGATGTGGCCAGGGCAATAAATTGCAATGTCCATAGTGTGAGACGACAGCACTACAGGGAGACAGGATGGACAGCTGCATTGGCAGACCATGTGTAACAACACCTGCACAGAATCGGTACATCCGAACATCACACTTACGGGACAGGTACAGGATGGCAACATCAACTGCCCGAGTTACACCAGGAATGCACAATCCCTCCATCAGTGCTCAGACTGTCTGCAATAGGCTGAGAGAGGCTGGACTGAGGGCTTGTAGGCCTGTTGTAAAGGCAGGTCCTCACCAGTGTGGTGGGGGGATTGATTCCCTTGTGACAACAGGGACAGTGATATATTGCCAATGATCCTGACATATACACACACACATACACACAAACACCCCCCGCCCTCCCACACACACAGACACACACAAACACACCACCCCACACACACACACGCACGCACGCACACACACACACCACCCCACACCTGTCCAATCCATACTGTCACTCACTGCAGCTCAGGAAGTGGTGGATTAAACGTCTGCACCCACTGGATTACACTTTCCTGACAGGCCTGTCAATCATCAGACACAACCCCCCTGACCCATCCCACAGCTCACCCCCCCCTTACATCCCTGTAGCAGGGTCCCCCTTACTGTACTTTAACCCCATAACACTGAGGTGCAGGTCATCAAACGTCCATATGAATTATTGGTAACTGCATGCCACCTTCGATTGAATATATTCATGTCACTTTGTATTATATCATTTTATATTAAATGTCTTTATGAGAAACACATTTCTACACTTTGTATTAATGTGTTATTTTATGCATTTAGGAACAGCATGGATAAAAAAATATATATATTTTTGCTGCATGATCTATAAAGAAGTTCTACCCATCGTTCCAGGTTTATTTCGGTAGTATTTGTACAATAGAGGTAATATTTTGAGGGGAAATATGAGAGTCAGAGTTTATTTTGAACACATTTTAGAATGGCTGTTATGCTGCTAGGCAACTAACATTGAGCCATTCAGTCAAGCACAATGAGTTCAGTTATGTGGCAATGAGTGAACAACATCTTTCTTTGAAATATACAGGATATGATGCTTTCCTGGTTTGAAATGAGATGCGTTTGTGCATCGTTTGAACTAAGTTTTTATTGATTGTCTCATAATATGTGATTATTTTATATTGGTTATGACTTATCAGCGTAGGGCCATGAAATGAATTAGAATTACCTCTTATGAAGTTCACACACATCCTGACTGTGACCTAGACAGTGGGTGACAACTACGCCAAGTTTGAAATTTGTTATTTTTAAAGTAATTACACAACAGTGAGTCAGGGTCACAACCACTTCTGACTCATCAGGGTCATTTCCATCATGTCAGAGTCACCTCCGTTATGGCAGCGTCACCTCCGTTACGTCAATGCACCTGTTTACATGCTCCCAGCTCTAATGCCTACCTCAACCTAAGGTAAGGAAGGCCACACACACACAAAGGCCTATCACCCCAGTGTGTCAGTTACCCACCTTCCTCTTCAGTTGCTATAATGACAGTTTGTAATCGCAGTCCTCTCTTCCGTCTCTCTGGAAAAACATCATGAGAAGGGGTTTTCCGCGTCAATTTTTTAAAATCGGCACATAGCTCTGTTTCCTTGTTTTCCATAGGGGAGTTGGCGTGCCGTGTTCAGAACTGTAGCAGGACATCGGGCCCTGGGGGCCATCTAAGGCCCTGTGAAATGGGTGTGAAAGATGTCAAAGCAATTACAATAGCATTACAGTGTAGTCTCCCACTGACACAGAGAGTGTGAATGGAAGAGGACTAACCCTCTTTTCTGCCTCTGGCCTCACGATTGCTTTGACATTGCCTAAATGTTTAGCTGTTAACAGCTCCACCACTTGTTATTCTGACAGTGATTGTGGTGTGCGTTTTGTGTTTTTATTTATTTATTTTTTTTTTTACATGTCTCGAAGAGAAGGGGATTTGTTAGCATGCAACAGTTAAAATTCAGTGTCCATGTTTTTCATTGAAAATAAAACTTAAGTCAATGAATATGGACCCTCTCTGATGAATTGTTATGGACTAATACTGTCTTTCTCAACTGAACTTACCTATTACACTTCCCTGTGTTTAATCCTATCTCCCTCCTTGTGTTTTTCCATCTCTCCCCTTCTCCTCCCTCTCTCTCTCTCTGCTCTCAGAAGCCAGGGATGGACCTGGCTGATACCTATATCACGTTTGTGCGGCAGAACCAGGACATTCTGCGAGATCGCGTCAATGAGGAGATGTACATTGAGAAGCTGTTTGACGTGAGTGTGTCGACCTTGACGTGGACCTTGTGTGTGTTCACTTTTTTCAGCAGCTTTTGTCATACAATCACATAGAATAGGTAGATATCTGTCACTCTTACAACACTATGATAACATCTATAACTGATTCATTTGATTGAAAATAATAGGAATGGGAACCAGTTGACAATATCTCTGTGGGTTGTGATGCCAGTGCAGTACAGATATAGTATCTTAATTTGATAACCCTGTTGCAGGAGAACTTGCCTGCAATGTAGGAAATGTTTAACTTGTAGTGTATTGGAAGTTTTGAAAAGGCTTCTGAAGATTGTAGGATCCACAATGAAATGTCAGACTTGATTTTCCCTGACCAAAATTCTTATCAACCCCTACAAAAATGGCCATTAATAATAATCCACATGATAACTTTCATGTCCTGTTGCTGCAGGATTATTTTCCTGCTGTAGCAAACTGGCTCAAAATAAGATCCTACGTCTGTATGTGAAGGTGTTGCATGAAGAAGAAAAAGACCCACCCACTGTATCTCTGTATTTCTTCTATTCTGAGATGAATCATTGTATCTGTGAGAGGTCACAATGATCTCAGCCTCCTCCCAATAAGGCAACCCTGGAGTTTGTCAGAGATTCAATCATTACCGAAATGTGCAAGTGAACACACTCTCTCTCTCTCTCTCTCTCTCCTCTCTCCTCTCTCCTCTCTCCTCTTTCTCTCCTCTTTCTCTCCTCTTTCTCTCCTCTTTCTCTCCTCTTTCTCTCCTCTTTCTCTCCTCTCTCTCTCCTCTCTCTCTCCTCTCTCTCTCCTCTCTCTCTCTCTCTCTCTCTCTCTCTCCTCTCTCTCTCCTCTCTCTCTCCTCTCTCTCTCCTCTCTCTCTCCTCTTTCTCTCTTTCAATGTGCTTTATTGGCATGGGAAACATATGTTACCATTGCCAAAGCAAGGGAAGTAGATCATATACAAAAATGAAAAAAAAAACAGTAAACATTACACTCACAGAAGTTCCAAAAGAATAAAGACATTTCAAATGCCGTGTGTGTGTATATACAGTGGGGCAAAAAAGTATTTAGTCAGCCACCAATTGTGCAAGTTCTCCCACTTAAAAAGATGAGAGAGGCCTGTAATTTTCATCATAGGTACACTTCAACTATGAGAAAAAAAATCCAGAAAATCACATTGTAGGATTTTTAATTAATTTGTTTGCAAATTATGGTGGAAAATAAGTATTTGGTCACCTACAAACAAGCAAGATTTCTGGCTCTCACAGACCTGTAACTTCTTATTTAAGAGGCTCCTCTGTCCTCCACTCGTTACGCGTATTAATGGCACCTGTTTGAACTTGTTATCAGTATAAAAGACACCTGTCCACAACCTCAAACAGGTATTTCACCCAGTGGTTTGTTTTTCAAAATCTTTGTGGATCTGTGTAATCTGAGGGAAATATGTGTCTCTAATATGGTCATACATTTGGCAGAAGATTAGAAAGTGCAGCTCAGTTTCCACCTTATTTTGTGGGCAGTGTGCACATAGGCAGACCTGGCACTCAAGAGAAGACAGGCTATGGCGGCCTTTCAAAATAGCAAGGCTGTGCTCAATGAGTCTGTACATTGTCAAAGCTTTCCTTACATTTGGGTCAGTCACAGTGGTCAGGTATTCTGCCACTGTGTACTCTCTGTTTAGGGCCAAATAGAATTCTAGTTTGCTCAGTTTTTTTTTGTTAATTATTTCCAATGTGTCAAGTAATTATCTTTTTGTTTTCTCATGATTTGGTTGGGTGTAATTGTGTTTCTGTCCTGGGGCTCTGTGGGGTCTGTTTGTGTTTGTGAACAGAGCCCCAGGACCAGCTTGCTTAGGGAGTTCTTCTCCAGGTTCATCTCTCTGTAGGTGATGGCTTTGTTATAGAAGGTTTGGGAATCGCTTCCTTTGTAGAATTTAGCAGCTCTCTTCTGGATTTAATAATTAGTGTGTATCGGCCTAATTCTGCTTTGTAGGCATTATTTGGTGTTTTACGTTGTACAAGGAGGACATTTTTGCAGAAAAAGTCTCAATTTGGGGTTTGTCCCATTTTGTGAATTCTTGGTTGGTGAGCGGACACCAGACCTCACAACCATAAACGGCATTTGGTTCTATAACTGATTTAAGTATTTTTAGCCAGATCCTAATTGGTATGTCAAATGTTATGTTCATTTTGATGGCATAGAAGGCCCTTCTTGCCTTGTCTCTCAGATCAGTCACAGCTTTGTGGCAGTTACCTGTGGCGCTGATTTTTAGGCCAAGGTATGTATCGTTTTTGGTGTGCTCTAGGGCAACGGTGTCTAGATGGAATTTGTATTTCTGGGCCTGGCGACAGGACCTTTTTTGGAACACCATTATTTTGTCTTGCTGAGATTTACTGTCAGGGCCCAGGTCTGGCATAATCTGTGCAGAAGATCTAGGTGCTGCTGTAGGTCCTGCTTAGTTGGTGACAGAAGCACCATATCATCAGCAAACAGTAGATATTTGACTTCAGATTCTAGTAGGGTGAGGCCGGGTTCTGCAGACTGTTCAAGTGTCCTCGCCTATTCGTTGATATATATGTTGAAGAGGGTGGGGCTCTTCAGGAATTAATATTCCTCAAACATATACATATTTTACACCATTTTAAAGATAAACTTGTTGTTAATCCCACCACAGTGTCCGATTTCAAAAAGGCTTTATGACGAAAGCATACCATGCGATTATGTTAGGTCAGCACCTAGTCACAGAAAAACACAGCCATTTTTCCAGCCAAAGAGAGGAGTCACAAAAAGCAGAAATAGAGAGAAAATGAATCACTAACCTTTGATCTTCATCAGATGACACTAATAGGACTTCATGTTACACAATACATTTATGTTTTGTTTGATAAAGTTAATATTTATATCCCAAAATCTCAGTTTACATTGGCGAGTTATGTTCAGTAATGTTTCGCTTCCAAAACATCCAGTGATTTTGCAGAGAGAGACATCAATTTACAGAAATACTCATCATAAATGTTGATGGACATACAAGTGTTATACATGGAATTAAAGATATACTTCTCCTTAATGCAACCGCTGTGTCAGATTTCAAAAAATATTTAAGGAAAAAGCACACCATGCAATAATCTGAGTACAGCGCTCAGAGACTAAAACAAGCCATACAGATATCCGCCAAGTTGTGGAGTCAACAGAAGTCAGAAATAGCGTTATAAATATGAACTTACCTTTGATGATCTTCATCGGAATGCACTCCCAGGAATCCCAGTTCCACAATAAATGTTTGTTTGGTTTGATAAAGTCCATCTATGTCCAAATACCTCCTTTTTGTTTGTGCTTTTAGTTCACAAATCCAAATTCACAAGGCGCAGGCACTTAGTTCAGACAACAGTTCCATTATAGTTTGAAGAAACATGTCAAACGATGTATAGAATCAATCAATCCCACGGTAGTTATTGTGTTCAAATTTGTTTGGCAGAGCTAAGGATGATGTTAAAGAGTTTAAGTATACCCAATTGGAATTTGTTGTCTGTATATTTTATAATTTCATTGAGGATACCATCAACACCACAGGCCTTTTTGGGTTGGAGGGTTTTTATTTTGTCCTGTAGTTCATTCATAATGATAATCAGGTGGGTTCTGGTAGTCTTTAATAGTTGATTCTAATTTTTGTATTCGATCATGTATATGTTTTTGCTGTGTGTGCTTTGTTGTAGAGCCAAAAAGATTGGAGAAGTGGTTTACCCATACATCTCCATTTTGGATAGATAATTCTTAGTGTTTTCCAATTTTCTCAGAAGTGTGTTCCCTTGTATAGGTGGACCTGGTTGTAAAGGCTATTCAATTCCAGGGTGGAGTGTTGGGCCAGGAAAACATTTGGTTTTGAGGCACAGTCACAGGAAATACTTGCGTTTACTCATTGCATGGTAGCAGGGTGGAAGTCTTTTCGTGATATCAGGGTGGAGATGACCACTTGTGCGTTGGGGAAAGTAAAATAACTATTTCAATCACTCATTTGAGTGCTGTGGCCACCCTATCCTGCTGTGCTCTCTGTGGCCACCCTATCCTGCTGTGCTCTCTGTGGCCACCCTATCCTGCTGTGCTCTCTGTGGCCACCCTATCCTGCTGTGCTCTCTGTGGCCACCCTATCCTGCTGTGCTCTCTGTGGCCACCCTATCCTGCTGTGCTCTCTGTGGCCACCCTATCCTGCTGTGCTCTCAGGTCGTTTGTGCCTGTGTGTGTTATTATGTGCCTGTGTGTGTTATTATGTGGCTGGGTGACCCTAGTTGGTCCTGTTTTTTAATTCTTGTATATATATTTCCCGTTTGAGTCTATATGGAGTACAATCTGTGTCTTGTGTATGTCCTCAGTGGGTGTGGGGGTGTTGTCAGAAGGGCTATCAGGGTGGCTTAGAGGGGTTGGGATCCCCTGGGTTTGGGCTTCATTTGTCTGTCCGGCTGTGATGTCGACGCTACAGTCAGGGCCTGGGGTGGACTGCTGTGGTGTCGAGACTTGTCGGGACCTGAGGTGAGCTGTTCTGCTGGCTTCTCTGCTGAGGTGGCCACCTCTCTAATGGGTTGTTCTCTGTCACCAGCCCTCACCCTCTCCTCCAGCAGTCTGATCCTCTCCTCTAGTGCTTTGTTCTTCTCCTGCTCTTTCTCCTGTAGATGTTGTCTCACTACAGTCCAGAATGCAGATATGTCTTTCTCCACCTCCAGCTCTCCGGGTCTGGTTAAGGGGGTGCTGGACTGTTGTCTGGGTCTGTGCTGACTGGGGTGTAATCACCTGCTGTTCCAGCTCCACCTGCCTTACCTCCAGCCGGGTAAATGTATCCCTCATTTCAATGAGGGAGTAGTACTCTGTGCTGGGAAGTTGACTTTCCGCTTGGGGTTGCTCGTCTGTGGGTTTATGTAATGAAGAGATCTGGTCTGACCTGCTTGGGGTGGGGGTATCTTTCTCAAGGAAGAGCTTCTCCTGCTGAGCTATTTCTTTGATTAGGTGAAAGTGCAGCTGAAACTGTTTGCGGTGGCCCTGTACCAATACTGTTGTAGACTTGTAGACTCAGAGTCCTTGTTGTCTAGTATTCTGATTGTCCACCCATCGGTAACACCCCCCTTACCAGGGGGTAAGTGTGTTAATATAGCACTGTGCCATGCCTGGAGATATACACTACCGATCACTTAGAAATGTCCTTGTTTTTTTTTAAAGATTTTTTTTAATCATTAAAAATATCAAATTGATCAGAAATACAGTGTAGACCATGTTAATGTTGTAAATTACTATTGTCACTGGAAGCAGCAATTTTTTAAAATGTAATATCTACATTATCTACAATATCTACATTATCAGCAACTGTGTTCGAATGGCGCCATGTTAGCTAATCCATGTTTATCATTTTAAAAGTCTAATTGAACATAAGAACCATTTTGTTGTTCTGATTTAAAGAAGCAATAAATCTGGCCTTATTTAGACTAGTTGAGCATGTGGAGCATCATCCTTTGTGGGTTCCATTACAGGCTCAAAATGGCCAGAAACAAACACCTTTCTTCTGAAACTCGTCAGTCTATTCTTTTTCTGAGAAATGAAGGCTATTCCTTGTGAGAAATTGCCAAGAAACGGAAGATCTTGTACAACGCTGTGTACTACTCCCTTCACAGAAAGGCACAAACTGGCTCTGACCAGAATAGAAAGCGGGGTGGGAGGCCCCAGTGCACAACTGAGCAAGAGGATAAGTACATTAGAATATTTAGTTTGAGAAACAGACGCCTCACAAGTCCTCAACTGGCAGCTTCATTAAATAGTACCAGCAAAACACCAGTCTCAACGTTAACAGCGAAGAGGAGACTCTTCACTGTTGGGAAGATGGTGGCCTTCTAGGCAGAGTTCCTCTGTCCAGTGTCTGTGTTCTTTTGCCCATCTTTATTGTCCAGTCCGAGATATGGCTTTTTCTTTGCAACTCTGCCTTGAAGGCCATAATCCCGGAGTCGCCTCTTCACTGTTGACGTTGAGACTGCGCATCTGTTGGCCCAAGCAAGTCTCTTCTTATTGGTGTCCTTAAGTAGTGGTTTCTTTGCAGCAATTCGACCAAGGCCTGTTTCACGCAGTCGTCTTTTACTTTAAATCTGTAAAACATTTATTTGTGCTGCAATCGGAGGCTGGTAACTCTAATGAACTTATCCTCTGCAGCAGAGGAACTATGGGTTTTCCTGTGGCTGTCCTCATGAGAGCTAGTTTCATCATAGCGCTTGATGGTTTTTGTGACTGCACTTGAAGAAACTTTCAAAGTTCTTGAAATGTTCTGCATTGACTCACCTTCATGTCTTAAAGTAATGGACTGTCGTTTCTCTTTGCTTATTTGAGCTGTTCTTGACATAATATGGACTTGGTCTTTTACCAAATAGGGCTATCTTCTGTATACCACCCCTACCTTGTCACAACACAACTGATTGGCTCAAATGCAGGAAAGACATTCCACAAATTAACTTTTAACAAGGCACACCTGTTAATTTAAATGCATTTCAGGTGACAACCTAATGAAGCTGGTTGAGAGAATGCCAAGAGTGTGCAAAGCTGTCATCAAGGCAAAGGGTGGTTACTTTGAAGAATCTCAAACATGAAATATATTTTTATTTGTTTAATGCTTTTTTGTTTACTACATGATTGCATATGTGTTATTGCATAGTTTTGATGTCTTCACTATTATTCTACAATGTAGAAAAGAGTACAAATAAATAAAAACCCTGGAATTAGTAGGTGTGCAAACTTTTGACTGGTACTGTATGTAAATGTTATATTTTTGGCGAGATTACTAAAACAGTCTACAGCACCCAGCCTTACCCTACTGGACTCAAATCAAATGTCTACTGTTTGCAGATGATCTGATGCTTCTGTCCCTAACCAAGAGGGCCTACAGCAGCACCTAGATCTTCTGCACAGATTCTGTCAGACTTGGGCCCTGACAGTGAATCTTAGTAAGACAAAAATAATGGTGTTCCAAAAAAGGTCCAGTAGCCAATACAACAAATTATTTCTTGACACTGTTGCCCTAGAGTACACAAACAATTATACCTACCTCTGCCTTAACATCAACACCTCAAGTAACGTCCTGTGAACGATCTAAGAGACAAGGCAAGAAGGGCCTTCTATAAAACTTCCCAATTAGGAATTTGCTAAAAATTCACAAAATCGGACAAACACCTAATTCAGACTGCATGCAGAATTCTGCAAAAATACACTTTGTGTACAATGCAAAACCCCAAACAATGCATGCAGAGCAGAATTAGGACTATACACAATAGTTATCAAAATCCAGAAAATAGTTGTTAAATTCTACAACCGCCTAAAAGGAAGTGATGCCCACATATTCCACCACAAAGCCGTCACCTACAGAGTGATGAACCTACAGAAGAGTCCCCTCAGCTAGCTGGTTCTGGGGCTCTGTTCACAAATACAAACACACCCCACAGAGCCCCAGGACCGATACATTTACAATTGGCTCATTCATCCCCCACCTCTCCCCTATAACTATTCCCCAGGTCGTTGCTGTAAATGAGAATGTATTCTCAGTCAACTTCTCTGGTAAAGTAACTGTAAAAATAAAAAATAATTTAGACCCAACAAAATCCTTGAATATGGACTGACTCAGTGAGCATAGACTTTCTATTGAGAGAGGCTGCCATAGGCAGACCTGGCTCTCGAGAGAAGACAGGCTATGTGCCCACTGCCAACAAAATGAGGTAGAAACTGAGCTGCTCTTCCTAACCTCCTGGCAAATGTATGACCACATTAGAGAGACATATTTTTCCCACAGATCACACAGACCCACAAAGAATGAGAAAACAAATCAAACATTGATAAACTCCCCTATCTATTAGGCAAAATGCAGTACTGTGCAAACAGCGGCAAGATGTGTGGCCTGTTGCCATGAGAAAAGCGCAACCCATAAACAGCATTGTAAATATAACCTATACATTTATATTTATTTATTTTCTCTTTCATACTTAAACTATTTGCACATTGTTACAACACTGTACATAGCCAATAATATAACATTTGAAATGTCTATTTTTTTAAAAACTTTTGTGAGTGTAATGTTTACTGATTTGTTTATTCCTCTTGTTTATTTCCCTTTTGTTTGTTGTCTATTCCACTTGCTTTGGCAATGTAAATATATATGTTTCCCATGCCAATAAAGCACTTTGGAGAGAGGAAGAGAGGTAATCCCATTGTGACTACTTCCAGGGCCCAAGCTACCCCCCTCTGTGTTTTGGTTGACCTGTTTTCTATTGAAATATGCCGAGAGGTGTTGTGTCTCCCTGTTTGCCCCCCTACTTCCTCTATCTATCCTGCAGTCGCAGTGTGTCACTGAGTACCTTCAAACACGAGATGAGACGCATACACACAGGGGGCACATACACATGTCCACGCATGCAGTGAGGAACACATACATACACAATCCATATTATGCAATGCACACACACACACACACACACACACACACACACACACACACACACACACACACACACACACACACACACACACACACATATATAAACACACCCCTCTTCATTGCTTCCCTCTAAGATTGGGTTTGTAAACTTGAGGTGGAAGCTGAGATTGGAGTAAATCAGTGTTGATTTGTTGGGCCTTCGCTGGGGCTGGGGAGACTGGGAGGGGGGTAGATGGGAGAAGGAGGAGGCAGGCACAGCTCTAATGGACCCGACACACCCATAGTCATGCACCAGGAGGAGAGACAACGGCAGGGTCTCACCATGTCACCACACACACACAGTTATGCGCCGCCGCCTGTGGTTGTTTGTGTTGGGAAATGTCATTATCTTTGCATATGTGTTCATGTGCACAAATCTGTTTATGTGTGAGTGTAAGCGTATGTACTATGTAAATCTACAGCATGTGTGTGCTTGCATCGCCAGCAACTTGTATTTGTGTGTGTGTGTGTGTGCGTGTGCGCGTGTTTGTGCGTGCATGCGGAGCAGCCAAGATGGGGTTGAGCCTTCTGTGTTGATGTAGAGGCTAATGCATGCCCTTGCAGGCGGTCAGTCCTTCTCGTCCTCCACATTAGTGGACAAATCACCCTGATTAAGCCACTGATAAAGCCTTCCGACAGGGACCACACAACCTAGCCCTCCCTTTCAGCCAGCCTCCAAGTGTGGCCCTGCTTTCTCCACTCTGCCCTTAACCATATCAATCGAGGGACACTTAAGTATGTCATTACCGTCACGTCGTCTGAAATGCCACAAAGACATGCTCAGCTCCGAAACCACATTAACAATGTTCCAAGAGAACTAATGACAACAAACGACCTGACGTTCACTCATTTTCACTTGTCTAGGTAACGCTTTCTCGTCCCTTCCATCTGTTTTCCCCTTCTTCCGCTAATCGGCTCAATTAAAGAGCATCTCCATTTTCAATTTCATGCTCGTTCTGTTGAGTGCCAGGGGGCGGCTAGCCTATTATCGAGTAGGCTGGCTCCCGTTGTAGGTATTCATGTTTCTATTGGCTGTTGTGGAGCCAAGGCTGACGATATTCAAAGTGAACGGAGATGGAATTTTCTCCATTAATATATCCAAGAGGACTGGCTGTCCACTGGTGTTCTGTCCAATTAATGTCTCATGCTCTTTGTCAGAAGTCCTCACTTGAGAAGACATTGATAGAAAATCAGGTGCTTTCTGGAAACAACATCCCACTAGTGATTTCTTTACTGTTCGATGAGAAGGGATCTCAATGTAGGGTATTGCAGGGTAATGTAGTGTATTGTGAGGAAATGTAGGATAATGCATGGTAATGTAGTGTGTTGCATCTTCAAATGGAGTGAGGCACATTTGCTCCAAATAGGCACTGACACACTGTACTGTAATGTTCCTGAACTCAGTTGTTTTTTGTTCTCTAAACTACCAAGCCTCATGACATCAAAAAGTACAGCGAACTTCTAAGTCAACATTCTATACTATCTATACACCTATACTATCTGCTCTGTACACCTATACTATCTGCTCTGTACACCTATACTATCTGCTCTATACACCTATACTATCTGCTCTGTACACCTATACTATCTGCTCTGTACACCTATACTATCTGCTCTGTACACCTATACTATCTGCTCTGTACACCTATACTATCTGCTCTGTACACCTATACTATCTGCTCTGTACACCTATACTATCTGCTCTGTACACCTATACTATCTGCTCTGTACACCTATACTATCTGCTCTGTACACCTATACTATCTGCTCTGTACACCTATACTATCTGTACACCTATACTATCTATACACCTATACTATCTGCTCTGTACACCTATACTATCTGCTCTGTACACCTATACTATCTGCTCTGTACACCTATACTATCTGCTCTGTACACCTATACTATCTGCTCTGTACACCTAAACTATCTGCTCTGTACACCTATACTATCTGCTCTATACACCTATACTATCTGCTCTGTACACTTATACGATCTGCTCTGTACACCTATACTATCTGCTCTGTACACTTATATTATCTGCTCTGTACACCTATACTATCTGCTCTGTACACCTATACTATCTATACACCTATACTATCTGCTCTGTACACCTATACTATCTGCTCTGTACACCTATACTATCTGCTCTGTACACCTATACTATCTATACACCTATCTGCTCTGTACACCTATACTATCTGTACACCTCTGCTCTGTACACCTATCTGCTCTGTACACTATCTGCTCTGTACACCTATACTATCTGCTCTGTACACCTATACTATCTGCTCTGTACACCTATACTATCTGCTCTGTACACCTATACTATCTGCTCTGTACACCTATACTATCTGCTCTGTACACCTATACTACTCTGTACACCTATACTATCTGCTCTGTACACCTATACTATCTGCTCTGTACACCTAAACTATCTGCTCTGTACACCTAAACTATCTGCTCTATACACCTATACTATCTGCTCTGTACACTTATACGATCTGCTCTGTACACCTATACTATCTGCTCTGTACACTTATATTATCTGCTCTGTACACCTATACTATCTGCTCTGTACACCTATACTATCTGCTCTGTACACCTATACTATCTATACACCTATACTATCTGCTCTGTACACCTATACTATCTGCTCTGTACACCTATACTATCTGCTCTGTACACCTATATTATCTGTACACCTATATTATCTGCTCTGTACACCTATATTATCTGCTCTGTACACCTATACGATCTGCTCTGTACACCTATACGATCTGCTCTGTACACCTATACGATCTGCTCTGTACACCTATACTATCTGCTCTGTACACCTATACTATCTGCTCTGTACACCTATACTATCTGCTCTGTACACCTATACTATCTGCTCTGTACACCTATACTATCTGCTCTGTACACCTATACTATCTATACACCTATACTATCTGCTCTATACACCTATACTATCTGCTCTGTACACCTATACTATCTGCTCTGTACACCTATACTATCTGCTCTGTACACCTATACTATCTGCTCTGTACACTTATACGATCTGCTCTGTACACCTATACTATCTGCTCTGTACACTTATATTATCTGCTCTGTACACCTATACTATCTGCTCTGTACACCTATACTATCTGCTCTGTACACCTATACTATCTATACACCTATACTATCTGCTCTGTACACCTATACTATCTGCTCTGTACACCTATATTATCTGCTCTGTACACCTATATTATCTGCTCTGTACACCTATATTATCTGCTCTGTACACCTATACGATCTGCTCTGTACACCTATATCTATACTGTACATCTGCTCTGTACACCTATACTATCTGCTCTGTACACCTATACTATCTGCTCTGTACACCTATACTATCTGTACACCTATACTATCTGCTCTGTACACCTATACACCTATACTATCTGCTCTGTACACCTATACTATCTGCTCTGTACACCTATACTATCTGCTCTGTACACCTATACTATCTGCTCTGTACACCTATGATCTGCTCTGTACTATATCTGCTCTGTACACTATACTATCTGCTCTGTACACTTATAATCTGCTCTGTACACCTATACTATCTGCTCTGTACACTTATATTATCTGCTCTGTACACCTATACTATCTGCTCTGTACACCTATACTATCTATACACGTATACTATCTGCTCTGTACACCTATACTATCTGCTCTGTACACCTATACTATCTGCTCTGTACACCTATACTATCTATACACCTATACTATCTGCTCTATACACCTATACTATCTGCTCTGTACACCTATACTATCTGCTCTGTACACCTATACTATCTGCTCTGTACACCTATACTATCTGCTCTATACACCTATACTAACTGCTCTGTACACCTATACTAACTGCTCTGTACACCTATACTAACTGCTCTGTACACCTATACTATCTATACGCCCGTACTCTCTATACGCCCGTACTCTCTACACGCCCGTACTCTCTACACGCCCGTACTCTCTACACGCCCGTACTCTCTACACGCCCGTACTCTCTACACGCCCGTACTCTCTACACGCCCGTACTCTCTACACGCCCGTACTCTCTACACGCCCGTACTCTCTACACGCCCGTACTCTCTATACGCCCGTACTCTCTATACGCCCGTACTCTCTACACGCCCGTACTCTCTACACGCCCGTACTCTCTGTATAATATCTATATTCCTTTATTCTCTATACACCTATGCGATCTACTGTAAACATATTTACTATCTATACACTCATTGAATCTACACACCTATACTATCTATACACCTGCACTATCTATACACCTATACTATTTAGTGTGTACACCTATATTATCTACTGTATACACCTATTTTATCTATATACCTATACTAACTATACGCCTATACTATATATACTCCTTTGCTATCTATACACCTATACTATCTACTGTAAATATATATACTATCTATACACCTGTACTCTTTATACAACTATACTATCTCCACACCTATACTGTCTAAACACCTGTACTGTCTCTACACCTCTATTGTATACACCTCTACTGTATACACCTTTACTATCTAATATATACACCTATACTATCTACTGTAAACACCTATACTATCTACTGTAAACACCTATACTATCTATACACCTGTACTATACACCTGTACTATCTATACAACTATACACTACCTTTCAAAAGTTTGGGGTCACTTATGTATTTGTTTTTGAAATGAAATCACATTTTCTGTCCAATAAAATAACATCAAATGGATCAAAAATACAGCGTAGACATTGTTAGTGTTGTAAATGACTATTGTAGATGGAAACTTATGATTGTACGCCTACGTAGATATTACAGAGGCCCATTATCAGCAACCATCACTCCTGTGTTCCAATGGCACGTTGTGGTAGCTAATCCAAGTTTATCATTTTAAAAGGCTAATTGATTAAAGTCCAATATGAACAAATTCTTATTTACAAGGACAGCCTACTTCTTCCTCCCCAAATGGGGATTTGAACCCCATTCTCCCGCGTGCCCCGCATTCTGTAGTACAGGCATGGCCTGCTCTCCCTTATGTAAGGAATTAGGCACTTTCCCATGTTTACTACAATATGTATTGTAGACTGCACAGTAGCCTAATAAACACATTTCATAAATAAAATAATGATAAAAAATACTCTTTCAAAATGCAGTTGTACAGCACCATATTTTCCATTCCATTCTAACGGAAACCCTGAGGGTTTAATTTTTCATGGAATAGAAACACCATAATATTATTCAAATGAATTTAAGCAAGTACCAGTCAAAAGGTTGGACATGCCTATTCCAGGATTTGTCTTTTTTACTACACTGCTCAAAAAATAAAGGGAACACTAAATAACACATCCTAGATCTGAATACTTTTTTCTTTTCATAGTTGAATGTGCTGACAACAAAATCACACAAAAATGATCAATGGAAATCAAATGTATCAACCCATGGAGGTCTGGATTTGGAGTCACACTCAAAATTAAAGTGGAAAACCACACTACAGGCTGATCCAACTTTGATGTAATGTCCTTTAAAACAAGTCAAAATGAGGCTCAGTAGTGTGTGTGGCCTCCACGTGCCTGTATGACCTCCCTACAACGCCTGGGCATGCTCCTGATGAGGTGGCGGATGGTTTCCTGAGGGATCTCCTCCCAGACCTGGACTAAAGCATCCACCAACTCCTGGACAGTCTGTGGTGCAACAGATGGAGCGAGACATGATGTCCCAGATGTGCTCAATTGGATTCAGGTCTGGGGAACGGGCGGGCCAGTCCAAAGCATCAATGCCTTCTTCTTGCAGGAACTTTGACAGCTCTTTGATCTTGACCATAGTGGAGTTTGGAGTGTGACTGTTTGAGGTTGTGGACAGGTTGTGGTCTTTTATACTGATAACAAGTTCAAACAGGTGCCATTAATACAGGTAACGAGAGGAGGACAGAGGAGCCTCTTAAAGAAGAAGTTACAGGTCTGTGAGAGCCAGAAATCTTGCTTGTTTGTAGGTGACCAAATACTTATTTTCCACCATAATTTGCAAATAAATTCATTAAAAATCCTACAATGTGAATTTCTGGATTTTCTCATTTTGTCTGTCATAGTTTAAGTGTACCTATGATGAAAATTACAGGTCTCATCTTTTTAACTGGGAGAACAAGCACAATTGGTGGCTGACTAAATACTTTTTTCTATACACTTATACTATCTACGGTATACTGTCTACTGTATCTACTATATAAACCCGTACTATCTACTGTATACACCTATACTATCTACTGTATACACATATACTATCTACAGTGGCAAGAAAAAGTGAACCCTTTGAAATGACCTGGATTTCTGAATAAATTGGTCATGAGATTTGATGTGATCTTCATCTAAGTCACAACAATAGACAAACATAGTGAGCTTAAACTAATAACACACAATTTAGTGTATGTTTCTTGTCTATATTGAATATATAATTTAAACATTCACAGTGTAGGTTTGTTTAGTTCACAGTGTAGGTTTGTTTAGTAAGTGAACCCCCAGGCTAATGACTTCTCCGAAAGCTAATTGGAGTCAGGAGTCAGCTAACCTGGAGTCAAGTCAATGAAACGAGATTGGAGATGTTGGTTAGAGCTGCCTTGCCTTATAAATAACTCACATAATTTGAGTTTGCTATAGACAAATTGTCTATAAATGGAGAAAGTTCATCACTGTTGCTACTCTCCCTAGGAGTGGCCGTCCTGCAATGATGACTGCAAGAGCACAATGCAGAATTCTCACTGAGGTAAAAAGAATCAGAGAGTCAGCTAAAGACTTACAGAAATCACTGGAACATGCATAACATCTCTGTTGATGAGTCTACGATACGTAAAACACTAAACAAGACTGCTGTTACTGGAGGACACCACGGAAGAAGCCACTGCAATTTTGCACACTATTAGCATTCTCTCAACCAGCGTCACCTGGAATGCTTTTCCAACAGTCTTGGAGTTCCCACATATGCTGAGTACTTGTTGGCTGATTTTCAATTACTCTGCGGTCCAACTCATCCCAAACCATCTCAATTTGGTTGAGGTTGGGTGATTGTGGAGGACAGGTCATCTGATGCAGCACTCCATCACTCTCGTTCTTGGTCAAATAGCCCTTTCACAGCCTGGAGGTGTTTTGGGTCATTGTCCTGTTGAAAAACAAATTATATCCCATCTGGTTTGAGCTAAGTGGGACTGGCGTATCACCACAGAATGCTGTGGTAGCCAATCTGGTTAAGTGTGCCTTGAATTCTAAATAAATCATAGACAGTGTCACCAGCAAAGAACCTCCACACCATAACACCACCACCTCCATGCTTTACGGTGGGAAATACACATTTGGAGATCATCCGTTCACCCACACAGTGTTTCTCAAATACATGGCGGTTGGAACCAAAAATCTCCAATTTCGACTCATCCGACCAAAGGACAGATTTCCACCGGTCTCATGTCCATTGCTCGTATTTCTTGGCCCAAGCAAGTATCTTCTTCTCATTGGGGTCCTTTTAGTAGTTGTTTTATTTGCAGCAATTCAACCATGAAGGTCTGATTCACAAAGTCTCCTCTGAACACTTGATGTTGAGATGTGTCTGTTACTTGAACTCTGAAGTATTTACTTGGGCTGCAATTTCTAGTGCTGGTAACTCTAATGAACTTATCCTCTGCAGCAGATGTAACTCTGGGTCTTTGTTTCCTGTGGCGGACCTCATGAGAGACAGTTGCTGTCACGCCTTGGTCTTAGTATTTTGTGTTTTCTTTAATTATTTGTTCAGGCCAGGGTGTGACATGGGTTTATTGTATTGTTGTATTGGGGTTTTTGTAGGCATTGGGATTGTGGTTGATTAGGGGTGTGTCTAGTATAGGCTTGGCTGCCTGAGGCGGTTCTCAATCAGTCAGGTGATTCTTGTTGTCTCTGATGGGGAACCGTATTTAGGTAGCCTGGGTTTCACTTTGTATTTCGCGCGTGATTGTTCCTGTCTCTGTGTAGTTTCACCAGATAGGCTGTTATTAGGTTTCACGTTCCGTTTGTTGTTTTTGTATTTGTTAGTTATTTCATGTATTGTTCCGTTTTTCTTCATTAAAGTCATGAGTAACAACCAAGCTACATTTCGGTCCGACTCTCTTTCTACAAACGAAGAACGCCGTTACAGTTTCATCATAGCACTTGATGGTTTTTGCGACTGCAGTTGAAGAAACTTTGAAATTTCTTGAAATATTCCATATTGACTGACCTTAAAGTAATGATGAACTGTAGTTTCTCTTTGCTTTTTTGAGCTGTTCTTGCCATATGTCAAGAACAGGTTTTTATTGTTTTATTGACCTTGTCTTTGTAATCTTTGCTGATGCTTGTGGTGATTTTTCAAGTTTGGATCAATTAAACTACTTTACTCTGTAGAAGTGTGATCTGAATTATAAAATTCTATAGGATGAGTTTGATGCATGGTCTACATTTCTGTTGGTGATCCACACTGATGGTTTGTACATCTTATTCAATTTGTTTATTGCTATATTTTTTTTAAATCCCCTTTCAATCACATTTTTAAAGACACTTCAGAACATTGCCCTCAGGCCACTTTGTATAGAAGATTAATATTTTCACACAAGGTCAATGGATTCAAAGGATAACAGTGTGCAAAATAAGCCATCATACATTAAAAAACGGCAATTACTGAAGAACACCTAAATGTGTGGGTTCACGTCCTTGCTTTGAAATCAGAATACATAACAATGTCTTTGTAGTTTTATTACAAGGCCTCTCACACTTCTCTCCTGGCCACAAATAATGACAATGTTTCTTCTTCTATTCTTATTTATGCAAATAATCTCATACAAGGTTAATTGAATTAAGTCGCTGGTATATTATACTGGTGTAGTTTACAGTGGCTTCAGAAAGTATTCACACCCCTTGACTTTTTCCAATTTGTGTTGTGCAAGTGCCTGAATATAAAATGGATTCAATTGTGATTTAGTGTCACTGGCCTACACACAATAACCCATCATGTCAAAGTGCAATTAGGTTTTTCAATTATTATTTTTACAAATGAATTAAAAATTAAAAGCTGAATTGTCTTGAGTCAATAAGTATTCAACCCCTTTGTTATGTCAAGCCTAAATAAGTTCAGGAGTGAAAATGTTCTTAACAAGTCACATAATAAGTTGCAATAGTGTTTAACACACACAATTATCTTTAAGGTCCCTTGGTCGAGCATTGAATATCAAACACAGATTCAACAACATAGACCGGGAGGTTTTCCAATGCCTCGCAAAGAAGGGCACCTATTGGAAGATGGCAACAACAACAAAAAAGCAAACATTGAATATCCCTTTGACCATGGTGAAGTTATTCATTATGGATGGTGTATCAATACACTCAGTCACTACAAAGATACAGGCGTTCTTCCTAACTCAGTTGCCGGAGAGGAAGGAAACTGGTCGGGGATTTCACCATGAGATCAATGGTGACTTTAAAACAGTTACAGAGTTTAATTCCTGTGATGGGAGAAAACTGAGAATGGATTTTAAAAAACTGTAGTTACTCCACAATACGAACCTAAATGACAGTGTGAAAACAAGGAAGCCTGCACAGAATACAAAGCAATTCACTTTTTGTCCTGAATACAAAGCGTTGTGTTTATGTTTGGGGCAAATCCAATATATTACTGAGAACCGCTCTCCATATTTTCAAGCATGGTAGTGGCTGCATCATGTTATAGGTATGCTTTGTAATGGGTATGCTTTGTTATTAAATTAGGAATTTTTTTCACGATAAAATAACTAAATGGAGCCATGCACAGACAAAATACTAGAGGAATTCCTGGTTCCATCTGATTTCCTCCAGACACTGGGAGATTAATTCACCTTTCAGCAGGACAATAACTTAAAACATAAGGCAAAATATACACTGGAGGTAGTTACCAAGAAGAAAGTGAATGTTGCCAAGTTACAGTTTCGACTTAAATTTGCTTGATAATATATGGCAAGGCATGAAAATGGTTGTCAATGATCAACAACCAATTTGACAGAGCTAGAAAAATATTGTACAATCCAGGTGTGCAAAGCCCTCCCGAGACTTACCCAGATAGATTCACAATTGTAATCTCTGCCGAAGGTGATTCTAATGTGTGTTTATTCCGTGCTGTGAATACTTATGTAAAAGAGATATTTCTGTATTTCATTTTCAGTACATTTGCGAAAATCTCTAAAAACGTGTTTTCACTTTGTCATTATGGGGTATTGTGTCAATGGGTGAGAGGAAAAAAAATATTAAATACATTTTGAAATCGTCTGTAACAACATAATGTGGATTAAGTTACAGGGTATGAATACTTTCTGAAGGTACTGTAGATACATACGTAGATAGTGTAGGTGTATAGTTAGTAGGTGTATGTATAGTAAAGGTTAATGCACTAGATAGTGTAGGTTTAAAGATAGTACAGGTCTATAGTTGGTATAGGTGTTTAAAGTAGATAGTCTAGGTGTATAGATAGTATAGGTGTATACAGTAGATGGTATAGGTGTATACAGTAGATGGTATAGGTGTATATACAGTGCTTTGCGAAAGTATTCACCCCCCTTGGCATTTTTCCTATTTAGTTGCATTACAACCTGTAATTTAAATTGATGTTTATTCAGATTTCATGTAATGGACATACACAAAATAGTCCGAATTGGTGAAGTGAAATTATATATTTTTTTTATATATACAAAACTGAAAAGTGTTGCGTGCATATGTAGTTTGCTATGAAACCCCTAAATAAGATTTGGTGTGACCAATTACCATCAGAAGTCACATAGTTAGTTAGATTGCACATAGATGGACTTTATTTAAATGTCACATGATCTCAGTATATATACACCTGTTCTATAATGCCCCAGAGTCTGCAACACCACTAAGAAAGGGGCACCACCAAGCAAGCTCCACCATGAAGACCAAGGAGTTCACCAAACAGGTCAGGGACAAAGTTGTGGAGCACCATTAAATCCATTATTTAAAAATTGAAAGAATATGGCACCAGAACAAACATGCTAAGAGAGGGCCGCCCACCAAAACTTACAGACCTGGCAAGGAGGGCATTATTCAGAGAGGCAACAAAGAGACCAAAGATAACCCTGAAGGAGCTGCAAAGCTCCACAGCAGAGATCGGTGTATCTGTCCGTAGGACTACTTTAAGCCGTACAATCCACAGAGCTGGGCTTTACGGAAGAGTGTCCAGAAAAAAAGCCATTGCTTAAAGAAAAAAATAAGCAAACACGTTTGGTATTTGCCAAAAGACATGTGGGAGGCTCCCCAAACATATGGAAGAAGGTACTCTGGTTAGATGAGAAATTGTTGAGGGAAAACTGTTTCAGTCTTCAAGAGATTTGAGACTGGGACAGAGGTTCACCTTCCAGCAGGACAATGACCCTAAGCATACTGCTAAAGCAACACTCGAGTGGTTTAAAGGGAAACATTTAAATGTCTTGGAATGGCCTAGTCAAAGTGTACAGTTGTAGGTGTACAGGTGTATAGTTAGTATAGGTGTTTACAGTAGTTAGTACAGGCGTGTAGATGGTACAGGTGTATACAGTAGATAGTATAGGTGTATAGATAGTATAGCTGTATACAGTAGATAATGTAGGTGTATAGATAGTATAGGTTTATAGATTATATCGGCATAAAGATATTAAAGCTGTATAGATTCTATTGGTGTGTAGATTGTATAGGTGTTTACAGTAGATAGTGTATGTGTTAGTATAATTGTTTACAGTAGATAGTAATGGTGTATAGATAGTATATGCATATGGATAGTATAGGTATATAAAATCAGCGTGAAAAGAAACTCATTTTCAACTGCGTTTATTTTCAGCAATCTTAACGTGTAAATATTTGCATGAACATAAGATTCAACAACTGAGACATGAACTGAACAAGTTCCACAGACATGTGACTAACAGAAATGGAATAATGCGTCCCTGAACAAAGGGAGGGTCAAAATCAAAAGTAACAGTCAATATCTGGTGTGGCCACCAGCTGCATTAAGTACTTCAGTGCATCTCCTCCTCATTGACTGCACCAGATTTGCCCATTATTGCTGTGAGATGTTACCCCACTCTTACACCAAGGCACCTGCAAGTTTCCGGACATTTCTGGGGGGAATGGTCCTTGCCCTCACCCAGACTTTCTCAATGTGATTGAGATCCGGGCTCTTCGCTGGCCATGGCAGAACAATGATATTCCTGTCTTGCAGGAAATCACGCACAGAACGAGCAGTATGGCTGGTGGCATTGTCATGCTGAAGGGTCATGTCAGGATGAGCCTGCAGGAAGGTTACCACGAGGGAGGAGGATGTCTTCCCTGTAACGCACAACGTTGAGATTGCCTGCAATGACAACAAGCTCAGTCCGATGATGCTGTGACACACTGCCCCAGACCATGACGGACCCTCCCAATAGATCCCGCTCCAGAGTACAGGCCCCGGTGTAACGCTCATTCCTTCGAAGATAGACGCGACCAACATCCCTCGTGAGACAAAACTGCGACTAGTCAGTGAAGAGCATTTTTTGCCATTCCTGTCTGGTCCAGCGAAAGTGGGTTTGTGCCTTTCGGTGAAGTTGTTGCCGGTGATATCTGGTGAGGACCTGCCTTACAACAGGCCTACAAGCCCTCAGTCCAGCCTCTCTCAACCTATTGCCGATAGTCTGAGCACTGATGGAGGGATTGTGCGTTTCTGGTGTAACTCAGGCAGTTGGTGTTGTCATCCTGTACCTGTCCCGTAGGTGTGATGTTCGGATGTACCAATCCTGTGCAGGTGTTGTTACATGTGGTCTGCCACTGCGAGGACGATCAGCTGTCCATCCTGTCTCCCCGTTGTGCTCTCTTAGGCGTCTCACACTATGGACATTGCAATTTATTGCCCTGGCCACATCTGCAGTCCTCATGCCTCCTTGCAGCATGCCTAAGGCACATTCACGCAGATGAGCAGGGACCCTGGGCATCTTTCTTTTGGTATTTTTCCAGAGTCAGTAGAAAGGCCTCTTTAGTGTCCTAACTGTGACCTTAATTGCCTACCGTCTGTAAGCTGTTAGTGTCTTAACGACCGTTCCACAGGTGCATGTTCATTAATTGTTTAATGGGAAACAGTGTTTAAACCATTTACAATGAAGATCTGTGAAGTTATTTGGATTTTTACGAATTATCTTAGAAAGACAGGGTCCTGAAAAGGGGACGTTTCTTTTTTTGCTGAGTTAAGTTAGTATTGGTGTATACAGTAGGTATACTGTTAGTATAGGTGTATAGGCGTATAGACAGTGTAGGTGTATCGATTGTATATATGTTTACAGTAGATAGTATTGGTGTATAGATAAATAAATAAATACATAAATAAATAAATAAATAAATAGATAAATAGTTAGTATAGGCTTGTACAGTAGATAATGTAGGTGTATTGATAGTATAGGTGTTTACAGTAGATAGTATAGTATATGGTTAGTATAGGTGTATACAATAGATAATATAGGTGTATGGATAGTATAGGTGTATGGATAGTATAGGTGTATGGATTGTATAGTATAGGTGTAAACAGTAGATAATATAGGTATATGGTTAGCATTGCCCTGACCATAGAGAGCTGTTTCTTCTCTGTGTTGGTTGGGGCGTGACAGTGACTCGGGTGGGTAATCTAGGTGATTAATGATCTATGTTGGCCTGGTATGGTTCCCAATCAGAGGCAGCTGTTTATCATTGTCTCTGATATGGGATCATATTTAGGCAACCATTTCCCCATTGTGCTTTGTGGGATCTTGTCTAGGTATAGTTGCCTGTGAGAACGTCATTGTGCTTTGTGGGATCTTGTCTAGGTATAGTTGCCTGTGAGAACTTCATTGTGCTTTGTGGGATCCTGTCTAGGTATAGTTGCCTGCGAGCACTTCATTGTGCTTTGTGGGATCTTGTCTAAGTATAGTTGCCTGTGAGCACTACATTGTGCTTTGTGGGATCTTGTCTTGGTATAGTTGCCTGTGAGAACGTCATTGTGCTTTGTGGGATCTTGTCTAGGTATAGTTGCCTGTGAGAACTTCATTGTGCTTTGTGGGATCCTGTCTAGGTATAGTTGCCTGCGAGCACTTCATTGTGCTTTGTGGGATCTTGTCTAAGTATAGTTGCCTGTGAGCACTACATTGTGCTTTGTGGGATCTTGTCTTGGTATAGTTGCCTGTGAGAACGTCATTGTGCTTTGTGGGATCTTGTCTAGGTATAGTTGCCTGTGAGAACTTCATTGTGCTTTGTGGGATCTTGTCTAGGTATAGTTGCCTGTGAGCACTACATTGTGCTTTGTGGGATCTTGTCTTGGTATAGTTGCCTGTGAGAACGTCATTGTGCTTTGTGGGATCTTGTCTAGGTATAGTTGCCTGTGAGAACTTCATTGTGCTTTGTGGGATCTTGTCTAGGTATAGTTGCCTGTGAGAACTTCATTGTGCTTTGTGGGATCTTGTCTTGGTATAGTTGCCTGTGAGAACTTCATTGAGCTTCACGTTTCGTTTTACGCTTTGTTTTTCTTTGACTTTTCCTAATAAAGAGGATGGAAACATAACACGCTGCATCTTGGTCCACTCCTTATAACGATCGACAATTGTGTAGGTGTATAGGTGTTTACAGTAGATAGTATAGGTGTATTGCTAGTATAGTTGTTTACATTAGATAGTATAGGTTTTTACAGTATAGGTGTTTACAGTAGATAGTATAGGTGTATAGATAGGATGGCACACAGATAGTATAGGTGTATAGCTAGTATGGGTATAGATAGTATAGGTGTATAGATTTTAAAGGTGTTGATAGTATTGGTGTGTAGATAGTACAGCTGTATAGGATTTTGTTAATACCTGGATTTCTGCATAAATTGTTCTTCATCTAGGTCACAGCAATAGACAAACACAGTCTGCTTGTGTGTGAACCCTTGGATTTAATAACTGGTTGACCCTCTGGCAGCAATAACCTCAACCAAATGTTTTCTGTAGTCAGGAGGAATTTCAGACCATTCCTCTTTACAAAACTGCTTCAGAACAGCAATTTTCTTAGGATGTCTGGTGTGAACTGCTCTCTTGAGGTCATGCCACAGCATCTCAATCGGGTTGAGGTCAGGACTGGGCCACTCCAGAAGTCGTATTTTCTTCTGTTAAACCATTCTGTTGATTTACTTCTGTGTTTTGGGTCGTTGTCCTGTTGCATCACCCAACTTCTGCTGAGCTTCAGTTGGCTAGTTGGCTGACAGATAGCCTAACATTCTCTTGCAAAATATCTTTATAAACTTGGGAATTCATTTTTTTGGCAATGATGGCAAGCTGTCCAGGCCCTGAGGCAGCAAAGCAGCCCCAAACCATGATGCTCCCTCAACCATACTTTCTAGTTTGGATGACATTTTGATGTTGGTATGCTGTGGCTTTTTTTCCACACATAGCGTTGTGTGTTCCCTCCAAACAGCTCAACTGTAGATTCATCTGTCCACAGAATATGTTGCCAGTAGCGCTGTGGAACATCCAGATGCACCTTTGCAAACTGCAGACGTGCAGCAATGTTTTTTTTAGACAGCAGTGGCTTCTTCCGTGGTGTCCTCCCATGAACACTGTTCTTGTTAAGTGTTTTACATATTGTAGACTCTTTAACCTCTAGCGACGAGCAATCCCGTATCCGGGAGCGTAATCATAGCCTCAAGCGCATTACCATAACGCAAGTTTCCTATTCATGAAAATCGCAAATTAAATTAAATAAATATATTGAAACACAAGCTTAGCCTTTTGTTAACAACACTGTCATCTCAGATTTTCAAAATATGCTTTTCAACCAAAGCTACACAAGCATTTGTGTAAGTATTGATAGCCTAGCATAGCATTAAGCCTAGCATTCAGCAGGCAACATTTTCACAAAAACAAGAAAAGCATTCAAATAAAATCATTTACCTTTGAAGAACTTCGGATGATTTCAATGACGAGACTCTCAGAGTTCATTTTTTCCAAAAAGATTATTTGTGTTGGCGAAATAGCTCCGTTT
This sequence comes from Oncorhynchus keta, assembly GCF_023373465.1. Lineage (NCBI taxonomy): Eukaryota > Metazoa > Chordata > Actinopteri > Salmoniformes > Salmonidae > Oncorhynchus > Oncorhynchus keta. The sequence goes on along the minus strand of NC_068446.1, from coordinate 34,713,319 downwards.
TGTTCATCACTTTTGGCTAAGAAAAAGACTGGAAAATGCAGTCACTACAACGCCTAACTTTTTTTCCAAATTAGCTCCATAATATTGACAGAAACATGGCAAACGTTGTTTAGAATCAATCCTCAAGGTGTTTTTCACATATCTATTCGATAATATATCAGTCGTTGGTTGGTTGGTTTCTCATCAGAAGCGAACGGAAAAATACTGCAGCTGGAGATTACGCAATAATTGCAACGGAGGACACCAAGCGACCACCTGGTAGATGTAGTCTCTTATGGTCAATCTTCCAATGATATGCCTACAAATACGTCACAATGCTGTCGACACCTTGGGGAAGCGACAGAAAGCCTAAGCTCATTCGTGGCCCATTCACAGCCATATAAGGAGTCATTGGCATGAGGCAGTTTCAAAAAATGCAGCACTTCCTGATTGGATGTTTATCTGGGTTTCGCACTCACAGACAATATCTTTGCAGTTTTGGAAACGTCCGAGTGTTTTCTTTCCAAAGCTGTCAATTATATGCATAGTCGAGCATCTTTTCGTGACAAAATATCTTGTTTAAAACGGGAACGTTTTTCATCCAAAAATTATAATAGCGCCCCCTATATCCAAGAAGTTAACAATGTTAGCATGTTACAGAGATTTCTGTAAGTCTTCAGCTGACACTCTAGGATTATTTTTAACTTCATTGAGCATTCTGCGCTGTGCTCTTACAGTCAAATTTGCAGGACAGCCACTCCTAGGGAGAGTAGCAACAGTGCTGAACTTTCTCCATTTATGGACAATTTGTCTTACTGTGGACTGATGAACATCAAGGCTTTTAGAGATACTTTTGTAACCCTTTCCAGCTTTATGCAAGTCAATAATTATTAATCTTAGGTCTTCTGAGATCGCTTTTGTTCGAGGCATGGTTCACATCAGGCAATGCTTCTTGTGAACAGTAAACTCAAATTTTGTGAGTTTTTTTATAGGGCAAGGCAGCTCTAACCAACATCTCCAATCTCGTCTCATTGATTGGACTCCAGGTTAGCTGACTCCTGACTCCAATTATCTTTTGGAGAAGTCATTAGCCTGGGGGTTCACATACTTTTTCCAACCTACACTGTGAATGTTTAAATGACGTATTCAATATAGACACGAAAAATACAATCATTTGTTTGTTAAGTTTAAGCACACTATGTTTGTCTATTGTTGTGACTTAGAGGACGATCAGATCAAATTTGATGACCAATTTATGCAAAAATCCAGGTAATTCCAATGGGTTCACATACTTTTTCTGGCCACTGTATAAAATATATAACACTTTTTTGGTTACTATATGATTCCATATGTGTTGTTTCATAGTTTTGATGTCTTCACTATTATTCTACAATGTAGAAAATTGTACAATTAATAAAAATCCTTGAATGAGTTGACGTGTCCAAACTTTTGACTGGTACTGTGTGTGTATATATATATATATATATATATATATATATATATATATATATATATATATATATATATATATATTATGTTCCACCAACTTTGCGCCCCTGCTATTTCCCTTAACACATTCCAGACAACCGTTAGCGTATCCCTAGCCATCTAGCTTATCTAAATTACATTCGCTAACTTCTGTTACTTCATGGTTCATTCTTACATCCACATATTTGCCTTATGACAGATGTAGCGTATAGAATTATTGGACCTTGACAGGTTGCTTTATCTACTGTGTACCTCAGTTCAAATAGATGTATATGCTGACTATTTGTGTGTGTGTGTGTGTGTGTGTGTGTGTGTGTGTGTGTGTGTGTGTGTGTGTGTGTGTGTGTGCGCGCACAGCAATGGTACACCAGCTCCATGAAGGGGGTGTGTGCGTGGCTGACAGACAGACTGGACCTTCAGCTCCACATGTACCAGCTGAAAACACTCATCAAGATTGTCAAGGTAACGCTCATTGTTGTGGTGTGAGTGTACACTGTCAACATTCACAGTAAGCTGTAGCCCTAATCAAGACTGTCAATTTTTCTTTTCTTTTCTTTTTTTTTTACCCCTTTTTCTCCCCAATTTCGTGGTGTCCAATTGTTAGTAGCTACTATCTTGTCTCATCGCTACAACTCCCGTACCGTCTCGGGAGAGACGAAGGTTGAAAGTCATGCGTCCTCCGATACACAACCCAACCAAGCCGCACTGCTTCTTAACACAGCGCGCATCCAACCCGGAAGCCAACCGCACCAATGTGTCGGAGGAAACACCGTGCACCTGGCAACCTTGGTTAGCGTGCACTGCGCCCGGCCCGCCACAGGAGTCGCTGGTGCGCGATGAGACAAGGATATCCCTACCGGCCAAACCCTCCCTAACCCGGACGACGCTAGGCCAATTGTGCGTCGCCCCACGGACCTCCCGGTCACAGCCGGTTACGACAGAGCCTGGGCGCGAACCCAGAGTCTCTGGTGGCACAGCTGGCGCTGCAGTACAGCGCCCTTAACCACTGCCCGAGACTGTCATATTTCATGTTGGACATGAGGTATATGGAATCATGTGCTTTGTGAATAATGTTATTAATAATTACTTGGGAAATGAAATGCTTTATTTTTATATATCTGATTCTGAACATTTAGTCTAGTCAGCACCAGATTAATGCAGAGGCTTAAATGGGCTGAGGCCTAGGGGGTCCTAAAAGAAATAAATAAGCAAATATATACTGTAGGTACACTGAGTGTACAAAACAATAGAAACACCTTCCTAATATTGAGTTGCACCTCCTTTTGCCCTCAGAATAGCCTTAATTCTTCAGAGCATGGACTCTACAAGGCGTCAAAAGTGTTCCACAGGGATGCTGGCCAATGTTGACTCTGATGCTTCCCACAATTGTGTAAAGTTGGCTGGATGTCACTTGGGTGGTGGACCATTATTGATACACAGGAAACGGTATAGCGTGAAAAGTTGCAGTTCTTCTCGGTGTGCCTGGCACCTACTACCATACCCCGTTCAATGGCACTTAAATATTTGTCTTGCCCATTCACCCTCTGAATGGCACACATACACAATCCATGTCTCAAGGCTGACTTCTTTAAACTGTCTCCTTCCCTTAATCTACACTGATTTTAAGTGGATTTAACAAGTGACATCAATAAGGGTTTCATAGCTTTCACCTGGTCTGTTTATGTCATGAAAAGAGCAGAGGTTCCTAATGGTGTATACACTCAGTGTATTAAATAAGTAGTATAAAAAATATATATATTTGACTACAACCTCCAACCACAGGAGGACTCAGGAGCCCGCTTTCAATGTGTAGACAGCCTGCTGCTGCTCTGCTAATCATCAGATGGGGGAGGAAAGGAGGTAGGGGGCCCATGTGGGTAACTAGGGGGGCCTGCCTTGGATGGGTAACTGATTCAGGGCCGGCCCTAGCCTTTTGGGGACCTTAAGCGGGCAAAACATTTTAGTCGCCCCCTTTTGAGCGCAGAGAGAAAGTTAATTTCCTGCAACTCTAAACATTTTGCCATTGGGGTGTAGAGAAAACATGTTGCAGTTTTATTAAAGTAAGTTTTAAGCAGTTCTAAACATTTTGCCATGGGGTGGAGAGTCATTTTTGAAGTTTAAATGATTTACCTGCAATTCTAAACATTTTGCCATGACTTATGTCATGTTAATGATATCTGAGTGAGAGTGACTAACACAATCAATGGGGGCCATGTGTGCCCGGTTGGTATTCGGGCAAAGATTACTACAAGTTTAGCTAGCTGGCTAGACTAACTTAAGTAACAACACCTGTGATGGAAACCAGGTAGTTTCAGTACAATTTTATAAATGCAGACAGATCATTTGTTCATTCGACATGGTGGAATCTTTTTGTGTCGGTAAAATTAATATTGCGAGAAATGGTGGTGGAAATATTGATTTATAAATATTGATATAATAACGATAGAATCGACGTAAACTTGGAGTCACACAATGATGTGCTGTGTTGTCCTACCACTGAGAAACCATGCATTATATTAGGCTACAGATTACATAGAGCGTCTGCTAAATGACTTAAATGTAAATGTAAATGATGAACTTCACTGGGTGGTAAAGTGCACGGTGATGAGCTTCATGCTCCTTTCCAGTAAGTATCGAGGGTCTTATTTTTGGTGATAGGATTGATGCTTGACTGCCGTTTGACAAATAAAAATATTATTTCCATAATAAGCATATTTTATAGACTAGCCTACCTGCACAGCCAACCCGCTAGATCTGTGAGCTGTTGGCGAGAGCAGGGTTTTCCCGGTGCATCTTCACGCACTGACTCTGTTTGGTGGAAACACAAATGATAAGGAAATTTGATTTTTTTTGTTTATGCAGATTTTTTTATATTCACATGAAAATCTGTTGCCAATTGGATGGAATTGTGTATCCTACTCTGAGCAGTAAGTAGTGACCCCGACTGAGTTCCCCAACAGTACTCCTCACTGCATTCCCAGAAAGTTGGTTGGCCCTCTATGATGTCACGTAGGTTAATACATTGCTATGTTTTCAATTACAGTGCATTCGGAAAGTATTCAGTCCCCTTGACTTTTTCCACATTTTGTTACTGAATACTTTACCGAATGCACAGTATAAAGCCCTTTTACAAATCTCCCACTGTACCTGTCATTACTAACCTTTAGAGATATGAGTTACCACACCTGGTCTCAGGGATGGATAACTGGTCTCTACTGAGTTAGTTAAATCAGATTACATTTTTTTGCACTGAATTTGTGGAACAATCTTCAAATTGTTGTTAAATGTGATGTTTCAGAAAGCTGATTGAGGACCTTATTACTGATGAATGTGTTTTTTATGACCCTGTTTTTCTTTCTGCTTGCATTTTGTATCTATATTTTGATTTGTGTAATTTGTGTAGTTCAGGGCTCATCTATTTAAAAAAATACATTGGTCTCAGTATGAGTCCCTGGTAAAAAAAAAAGAAGTATATTTACATTTTAAATATAAACAGTTATTGGCACCTAGATTGAGTACACTCAGACATTGGAGCCCAATTTGGATGGACCTATTGAAGAAGACCACAGTGGCCTTGAATCTGGCCTTTGTCCAAATCTGTTCAGTTCCACTATTCGGCACACAACAGGCTATTGTTCCACCATTCAAACCTGACAGTCTATTCTGTTCTGACCATCCACACTCGGTCTCTGTTTCACATTGAGAGACGCCTCCATGTTCTGTGTTTTTCTGTTTGGTTTCACTCACAGAAGACCTACCGAGACTTCCGGCTCCAAGGAGTCCTGGATGGAACCCTGAACAACAAGAGCTATGAGACCGTCTACAACCGCCTCACTGTAGAGGAGGCCACCATGGCTGTCAAGGCCGGCGACGGTCTCCAAGGCATCACCATGAGGGACAGTGATGAGGAGGATGGGTGAACCTCTCCCTATAGCGCCAAGTCTGGTGGCCCTCGCATATAGACTGAAATGGGAAGTGTACAGGAGATGGAAGGGGTGGAGATTACGTGTGTGTGTGTGTGTGCAACAGAAAGAGATGGAGGGCTTGTAGAACACACACTTAAGTCTATGATAAAAACATCCATCGTTGTGATCCTCCCTCCTCCCCTCCCCCACTTACTCCAGTAGTGGCTACCTTCACAGCCATAATGATAATGATGTCAGTACAGCTCAGTGGTCACCAACTGGTGGCCTTCAGTGCAGTTTACGTTTGTTTATTTAATTTGTTTGTTGGTTTCTTTGTACTTTATTTTAATAGTGATGTAAATCAAGAAAAAAGAAACAAGTTGTGCTCTTATGGTTACCTAGATACAATCATGCCAATTGAAACAGGTTTCAGAGGTCTCGCCAATTGCAGGTCTATTCTGTGGTAAATGTACAAAGTGCATTATGAGGACATTATGAGTACATTTCAGGGTGTTTGAGGACATTGAGGTTGTTCTTACATAATCACACTGAAAGAGCGATGATACAGCCAATATACATATGTTTATGCTCTACTGTATGAATGTAATGCATTGGCTAAAGTGCTACATTGTCATTTAATGTATTTAGGCTATGCTTGAGTGTATTATCCCTCACAAGAGTTAGACACAATATACATTCAAAGCTGTGTCCAGTAGGCTAAAGCTGATTGATAGAGTGCATTATGTTTTGAATCTGAATTGATGTCTTAACTGTGATACTTCAATCATTTTGTGTCAGTGGAGTTCAAAGACAAAACAAATGGGACAAAATATAGGAAATATATTTCTATTGTCTTCTGTGCACCTGTTTTTATTCAGGTGTGAATGTTCTAAGTGTTAGAATTAAAGTGTTTTTAAAGCAATCATGGTGTCTTGAATTTCTCCATAAACTATGTTAACAACCCAATCTGTAATAAGGGCCCTTTTACTGTTAAGTTGATGGACAGAGCTGGGGAAATCTACCTATTTTAAAGCTATACATTGTTTGCTAAAATACTTAAATCACAACAAAAACAAACAATTGAGTAAAGCTAAATATATAAACATTTAACTAGTTTTCTTCAAAAATCATATACCCTTACCTAATATACAAATTGTGACAAACTATTTGCCATCAGTTTTTCGTTTTGTTAGTATAGGGCTTAATATTGAATAAAGCCAAATAGCTATTTTGTTTTGTTCTCAAAATTATCTGAATTTCAGAACTGGTAAATTTATTGCGACATGACAACTTCATTTCAACGAATCGTCTGTTCAATTTTATCATGGCCAGACTATACAACATGACACACACACAGTGTGTTTTCGTGGAGTTTACATCTTTTCAAAATAAATGCAAGTGATGGGGAGAAGTGAGCATCATGCAACCTCTGCTCACGTCCGTCTATGTCTCCGCTAGCATCACGTCATTCTGCTGTGGATTTAACCAATCAGAATATCCCAATATGTAGGCCATTCATTACTGACTAAATCTAATTACACATTAGTTAATGATCGGTTAGTTGATGATTGAGGCAGTATTATAATTTGTGAAGGCTTAAATCAGCCTAGGTCCAATGTTTTTTTGCTAAAAAAGAATCATAAGGCAATGTGAATTGGGCTACACTGCTACATTATAGGAAAGACTATAAGCAATATGGGTTCATTTTCAAATAACTAATAGGAGTCTACCGAAGGAGGTTTTTATTTTTTTTTTTTAAATAGGCCTATAGGCTAGTATTGGTCCGGAGCAATGCATTTCCACAACAGAAACGATTCTTTCCCATATTAAAAAGGAAGGTACTCCTGCCGTTATGCCTATTAATTTTCCTTACACATCTGATAATAATGTGGCTTTCAGCATATATGTCTAACCTTACATTATATTGGTGAAGTGTCATTTATTTTAGCAATGATTCAATAACGTTTAGCGTAACAGGACAGGTAAATAATATCTAATATATGCTATTTTTAATCATACTTATGCATTGAGATTAATAATAGGCCTAATGATAATGGTGAACCATGTAGGCCTATTGGCTGAAAACATTTATCGGTCTATACTTAGACGTATTATTCTTGTTGATATTATTGTTAGTAGTAGTATTATTACTAGCCTGTTATTATTATTATTATTAGTCTATTATTGTACATCAACGTTTATACCTGAGCTGCGTCCTCATTGATTTACCTAAATGATCCTTGCAATACAAGTGAGCAGTATCGTATTCTCTTCATGCCATAGACTAAGAATTTAAGGAAAATAAAGCACGGGATTAACGCAAATTTAAACCCAAATTTGGTGTAATTATACAAGATTTAAACGTCATTCAACTAATGACGCAAAATGTATAATTGTATGAAAGATGTATGGGTCTAAATCCCACCGCATTAATGAATAGCAAGCCAAGCCATATGGGTTTCAGTCAGGTCTCCAAAATCTTCAACAGAAAGAAATTCCAGCAGCAAGAATGCATCCCGCTAAATCTCTTAAAGCTATAGGCTATTTAACACCAAACAGCTAACTTTTTAACCAAGAAATCAACTTAAAATATAGTCACTTATGAATTTCGACAATATTGTATATATTTTTAATAACACTAATCATTACTCCAATAATTATGCAATAATAATAATGATAATGTATTGTTACTTTTAGTGCTACTTATATTAGAAGAAAAAACGTCAATATTTTATTGTATATCTATTTATAGGCCGATCTCTTATAGTCGGTGAAATTCCTTCATTCATTTCTCAATGTAGCCTATATTTTTTTTATTTCAACTGAAAGAAATCTAACACTGTAGACCGAAGTCTGAATAAAGATTGCTGTCACTAAAGAAATGTTCAATCAATGCGCATATTTACCTTTTCTTATTGTCATGATTGTCATTGAGCATCCGTCTGGATACGCCCAGATGAAACGTTCCACCGTATTACCAATGTGACTTCGCCCGGAACAGGGTACAAGCTTTCATTACTCTATATTTGCGAGAGTAGTCATTGCTCTGACACAAAGTAGGGTACACCTCTCTTGATTGCTCAAACTCTCTATAGTCCTTGAGGCACTTATGGAGCTCACCACTCACGGCGTGCACACTCCCGCAGTCACACCAGCTTTGGTGGGTTTGGTATAACACATAGGACACCGTTCTCAGCATAGAATTAGAACAATTATTAATTTAATAAGATCTCTATGGCTCACCTTGAGCTCCCTCGTGTATACTGGCAGACTGACTAAAAAATGAATAGTTCTACTTAAATTAACTTTGTGTTTTATGTAAATACTGAAGTCTATATTCAGTACCCAAAATGTAAAGGCCTATAATTTAAGACAAGCACCAAAGGCCCTTGATCACAGCATGTAGCGTTGTATCCTAGCCTTTTGTCAAAATTGATCGACTATAATTAAGATTAGATAGTAATGTGTTCTTAATAGTAGTTTGTCTTATTAGTGAATTGCTATAGAGGTTTGGACACCAAATGTTTTATTTGGATGTATGTGCTATTGAGGTATTGTAGGCCTATAGAGAGTATAATTCTACTACTGTCTAATCTATTATTAAATACATGTCCTTGAATAGCCTATATGATTAGCATAATATGGATACGCCCATATTGCAATCACCCATTTGTAAAACAAATGCCTATTATTTTATATTGTTGCATGCGTAAAATAGCATACAGGTAACCACACATACTGTATATGATGAGCGAAAAAATATGTCAAATGCTGACATCCTCTGACCCCACACAGCGCCCGTCGTCTTGTGCGTTTTCAAATGATGTCACATGAAGCCACAAGGGGACCTCAGATTTGCCAAACACTTTACAGTTGAACAAGACTGGCCACTAAAGAACACCTCATTCGCGACGCGGGTGACACACGCACCCATAGCAGTAGTAGAGGGGCCACAAGTGGAGAATTGATGGAAGAGAATTTAGCAATTATCTACTTTTTCTTCTTAGATGGTAACGATTGGTGAGGTTTTGGCTCTATTGACTCAACACGACATATTGAGCAGTCCCGCAAGACATAAGTGCTGATTGTCCAGAATCAACGTAAACGGGAACAGTGAGGGGGCGTCGACCCAGAGTGCGCCGAATGATGTCCTTTCTAGCGGGGCAGTGAGAAGGAATCAAAGGTATCTACAAAAGGAGCTCTAACCTGGCTTTCCAAAAGGTGTCGTTTTGAAAGTCATGGACAGTACGCTCTACCACTCAGCGGGAATTTTCGGCTCCCCCTCGGCTTCTGAAAACTTGACTGCAGGCGGAAAGATGATCACCCCCACCAAGCCTCTCGCTTTTTCGATCGAACGGATTATGGCCAGGACGCCCGAGCCAAAGTCGATACCGTTCCCCAACCTATTCCATCACACTCCGGTGGGTAGGCCTGAAGCAGACCCGAAGCAAGCTCTCAACATGACTTCATCATCACTACATTGCATGATACCATTCGTGCCACTGGCATACGAACCGGGTCATAAACTAAATATTAATGGATTGGATACGAGTCAATTTGAGGCTTCCTCATATAATTCAAATGAGTTGGTGGGCATTGGCTTGAACTATAAGAACGAACAACCAGATGTGAGCCCGTCGGTGGGACAATACAAACTCTTTCGACCGCGGGTGGTGAACCAGTCGTCTTTTCATGCCATGGGGGCCGTCTGCTACCTGAACTGCGGGGAGAGTGCGTGCCCACCCCCGGCCAGCATCGTAAACATCCACCCCATGGCCTCCTACTTTCTCAACACGCCGCTGCAACATGCACGCCAGAGAGCTTTTCTCGCGGAGAAAAATAAAGTGTCTCACTGCACAGACAGATACCCATCCGGAGTTGCATTTAAAGACATTTCCCAAACTCAACTCCATCACTACATGAAAGAGAGCGCACAGATTCTATCCGACAAACTATTCAAGGGCTCTTCCAAATTGAACAGTGCTTGCGCAAGCGGCAAACCCAAAGTATTCACCTGCGAGGTTTGCGGAAAGGTAAGAATACACATTTCGTACATGTGGTGGTCTCTGCCTTACGGCCTGTTTGATTTAAACAATAATAGTAATTGTATAATTATATATATTTCTATTCACAGGTGTTCAATGCCCACTACAATTTAACGCGCCACATGCCCGTGCACACCGGAGCGAGACCATTCGTCTGCAAAGTATGCGGCAAGGGATTTCGACAAGCAAGCACCCTTTGTCGCCACAAAATTATTCATACTCAGGTATTCTATTCAATCATCATCATCATCATCGTCATCATCATACCCAAAGCCGTTCACAATTACGCAATGTTCTATTTGTTTAAGCTATATAAAAAAAAAACACAAAATAGGGCTACATCTTTGGAAAATGTTATAGAACAACGCATCAATGCCATGATTGTATTTCAGGCTATATTCATATTGTGGCCTGGTGTTGAACTGTATAGCATTTTTAACGTTCACTTGTAGTCCTATATACACAATCTTATTGAAAAGTATATAGCGTTGTTTATTCTATTTACCAATTTTACTGTACAGTTTTCGTTGGATCCCAAATAATACGTTTCTAAAATCACATTTGTTTCTACATATGCCCTTCACAGGAAAAGCCTCATAAATGCAACCAGTGTGGAAAAGCGTTCAACCGGAGTTCAACTCTTAACACACACACACGAATCCATGCAGGTTACAAACCCTTCATCTGTGAGTTCTGCGGTAAAGGATTTCATCAAAAAGGTGAGGAAGAATGTTAATCTATTCAAGTGTTTTGGATTATATGATTATTTCTATTATGCGATTATTTCTTTGCAATATCTGGATGTAATATGATTTATTCTGCTTTGAGAAAAATATATTGATTCCGTTCAGAACTAAATGTATGTTGCTAATTTCAACTCAGACTAAATATACAATGAATGCATGGCTTAATGTATGACTTGGCTTAAAATGGGATTGACAACTAACTGTGGCACTGACTCTTTACAATATTGTTGACATCCACGTTATTTTTTACATTGCTTTTCAAGGTAACTACAAGAACCACAAATTGACGCATAGCGGCGAGAAACAGTTCAAGTGTAACATCTGCAACAAGGCCTTCCACCAAGTGTACAACCTGACGTTCCACATGCACACGCACAATGACAAGAAGCCATTCACGTGCCCGACTTGCGGCAAGGGATTCTGCCGGAACTTTGACCTGAAAAAGCACATCCGAAAACTACATGATCTCTCTGGCTCCAAATCCACTGCCACTCTCGTCACAGGCGAAACACACTAAAAAAGTTCCGGAGCTAAAACGCCAGCCGTTGCGCCTTTACGCTTATTTGCTCAAATCTGGAAATAAGCGTGCGAGTTTAGAAGATGTTGTGGACATTTACATTTGAGTCATTTAGCAGACGCTCTTATCCAGAGCGACTTACAGGACCATTCTATTAGTACATATTTTCCTTGAATTTTACATTATAATGTCATTACACTGTTGTTTTCTTTAAATCTCAGGATTACTGTAAAATGTCAATATTTATTTGAAATTGTAACACAAATAATTTAAGAGAATAATTGAAGACTATATACAAATTATTTTTTGTTGTGATGAGTGTGGTAGCCTACCCCATTTTGTATGATGCCCTTGCTAAAGTTACATGATTTGCCAACATTTGTGTATATGCAAAGTTTTCAGTGTTGGGGAATAGCGAATTTCATGTAGTTAAACTATTTAACTACATTTTGCATAAACTTGGAGGTAGTTGACCTAAATTCAAATCTATGTAGTGTTTTACGTAGTTAATTAACTCATTTTGTAGCTAACTACTGGAACTACACACTACTTTTTTTGCTAAAATAAAATATGGTTGAAGTAGGCAATCATTTCCTTTTTTGCCAACAGATCGGTTTAAGTCTCACTTGAAACATCGTTTTTGTGTTTAATAGGCTAAATTACACATTTTGTTAACCCCAATGTGATCCCTTCTTGCAATTTGTAGCGCATGACATGCATTTCAGATTTACATATGATAGTTTTTCACAAAGTAGGTTGGATGTAGTGAACTACTTTTTCAAAGTAACTTCAGTTAAGTAAACTACATTTAACTTAAGGGCAGCTTTAGTGTAGCTTAACTTAAGTAATTGGTAGCTTGGTAAACTATATTTTCTGACTAGCTTCCCCAACACTGAAAGTTTTGAAAGATTTGCAAAAAAACTACGTATTTGACACGTATAGGCACATACTAAATAATGTAAGTTATGAAATGAAAATAATGACAATAAAATGAAACTGTGTATATGTCATATTGTGTCTGACATGTTTAAGAAAAAGGAATTCCATAAAACATTATTTAGAAATGGACATACATGGGCCAAACGATTCCCGTGATGGTAAAGGGAAGTCTTTTGATAATAATCATCATCATCATCCGTTAAATTTTTTTGCCTTTGACTAAGGATCTTACCATAATTGTGAGGTGTAAATGTAGGAAAACACTTCTATAGCCTCAGGGGTGTAGGCTTGCATGAAATGTTATGCATGTCGGCTAGGAAAGCTATAGCCTTAATCTTTAGGACAGCTACCCCCTCTTGTGGACAGTATTGAGAAATACGAGTCTACCTGTTGACCCTTGTAGCCAAATAGGCTACAATGAAACAAAATTCTTCTGCAAATACGATTCAACTGCGAACATCTTGGCAAAATGTTAAACTTTGTTTTATTAGGGAAAATGTTCTAATTTGCATTGCACTGAGAGGCATTACCTGACCTTGCCTCTCACTAACAATCCAAAGTAATGCAGGCTCAGGATTCCAACCTGAAACGACTTCCATGCATTCAGGTTAACAGTGCATTCGGAAAGTAGTCAGACCCCTTGACTTTTTCCACATTTTGTTACATTACAGACTTATTCTAAAATGGATTGAATAAAACAAATCCTCATCAAATTATACACAATACCCCATGATGACAAAGTGAAAACAGTTTTTAAGAAATGTTTGCAAATGTATATACCTTTTTTTTTATATATACCTTATTTCCATAAGTATTCAGACCCTTTGCTGACTCGAACTTGAGCTCAGGTGCATCCTGTTTCCATTTATCATCCTTGAGATGTTTTTACAACATGACTCAAGTCCACCTTGTGTAAATTCAATTGATGGGACATGATTTGGAAAGGCACACACCTGTCTATTTAAGGTCCCACAGTTGACAGTGCATGTCAGAGCAAAAACCAAGCCATGAGGTGGAAGGAATTGTCCGTAGAGCTCCGAGACAGGATTGTGTCGAGGCACAGATCTGGGAAAATGTCTGCAGCATTGAAGGTCCCCAAGAACACATCATTCTTAAATTGAAGAAATGTGGAACCACCAAGACATTTTGAGCAAACTGAGGTGACCAAGAACCCGATGGTCACTCTGACATCGCTCCAGAGTTACTCTTCCAAGCTCTAGAAAGAGTCTTGGTGGTTCCAAACTTCTTCCATTTAAGAATGATGGAGGCCACTGTGTTTTTGGGGACCTTCAATGCTGCAGACATTTTGAGCAAGCTGAGCAATTGGGGGAAAAGGGCCTAGGTGACAGCTCTCCAGAGTTCCACTATGGAGATGGGAGAACCTTCCAAAATGACAACCATCTCTGTAGCACTCCACAAATCAGGCCTTTATGGTAAAGTGGCTAGAAATAAGCCACTCCTTAGTAAGGCACATGACAGCCCGTTTGGAGTTTGCCAAGGGAAACAATATTTCTCTGGTCTGATGAAACCAAGATTGAGCTCTGAATGTCCTTGAGTGGACCAGCCAGAGCCCGGACGTGAACCCGATCGAACATCTCTGGAGAGACCTGAAAATAGCTGTGCAGCAACGCTCACCATCCAAGCTGATAGAGCTTGAGAGGATCTGCAGAGAGGAAAGGGAGAAATTCTCCAAATACAGGTGTGCCAAGCTTGTAGTGTCATACCCAAGAAGACTCAAGGCTGTAATCCCTGCCGAAGCTGCTTCAACAACGTACTGAGTAAAGGGTCTGAATACTAACGTAAATGTGATATTTCAGTTTTATTTTTAATATGTTTTTGCTTTGTCATTATGGGGTATTGTGTGTAGATTGATCAAGGGAAAAAAACGATTTAATCCATTTTAGAATAAGGCTGTAACGTGAAAAAAGTGAAGGAGTTTGAATACATTCCGAATGCACTGTATGTCCAGGTTTGCACTTCATTTGTGGGCAAGTGTGTCATGAATTGTGAAAAAAATATCTGTCAATATCACTGACTTTGTCTGTTACCAGATATAGCCCTAAAGGTGGACAGTGAATGATCCTATACAAACCACTGCAGTTGTGCCCTTAATCAAGGCATTTAACACCAAATTGCTCTCTATCCAGCATGTGCCTCTCAACACTTGTGTTTCTCGGGATGTAAGGGGAAAGGCAGAAAATAAAGTAATTACGGTTCTAACCAAATGGACTACAAAGGAAATGCTCTCTTCTATTTTAAAAACTGGGTGCATCGAGCCCTGAATACTGATTGGCTGACTGCTGTGGTATCAGATCGTATACCACTGGAAAGACAAAATATTTATTTTCACTGCTCTAATTATGTTGGTAACCAGTTTATAATAGCAATAAGGAACCTCCGGGGTTTGTGATATATGGCCAATATGCCACGGCTAAGGGCTGTGTCCAGCCACTCTGCGTTGCGTCATGGATAAGAACAGCTCTTAGCTGTGGTATGTTGGCCATATACCACAACCCCTTTGGTCTTATTGCTTAAATATTCTTGTTATTGACTAATGTATTTATTTTCATATTTCATATAATTTGAAAGGCCTACCATCAGTTATATTAATGGAGAAGTTAAATAATATACACTTCCGTTCAAAAGTTTGGGGTCACTTAGAAATGTCCTTGTTTTTGAAAGAAAAGCAAAAAAAATGTAAATTAAAATAACATAAAATTGATCAGAAATACAGTGTAGACATTGTTTATTTTGTAAATGACTATTGTAGCTGGAAATGGCAGGTTTTTTGGGTGGAATATCTACATAGGCGTACCGAGGCCCATTATCAGCAACCATCCCTCCTGTGCTCCAATGGCACGTTGTGTTAGCTAATCCAAGTTTATCAATTTAAAAGGCTAATTGATCATGAGAAAACCCTTTCGCAATTATGTTAGCACAGCTGAAAACTGGTGTTCTGACTAAAGAAGCAATAAAACTGGCCTTCTTTAGACTAGTTGAGTATCTGGAGCATCAGCATTTGTTGGTTCGATTACAGGCTCAAACAAAGTACTTTCTAATGTGGTCCATCACTTGGGGGGAATGGCCAAGTGATGTAAAATCTGATAGAAATGAAAGATCTGGTGTGCCTGAATGATGGATTGATGTAGCCGCAATGAAAGAGTTTGACTTGGACCTCACTCTGGTATCTAGGTATGGTGCAAAGCACTTAAGTAGTACTTGAAAGTATTTTTACTTAATTTTTTTGGGGGGGTATCTGTACTTTACTTTACTACTTATATTTTTGACAACTTTTACTTTTTCTTCACTACATTCCTAAAGAAAATGATGTACTTTTTACTCCATACATTTTCCATGACACCCAAAAGTACTTAAAATCAAATTGTATTAGTCACATGCGGCGAATACAACAGGTGTAGGTAGACCTTACACTGAAATGCTTACTTACAAGCCTCTAACCAACAATGCAGTTTAAAAAAAATCTGAATAAGAAATAAATGTAACAAGTACTTAAAGAACAACAGTAAAATATCAATAGTAAGACTATTTACAGGGGGGTACGGGTACAGAGTCAATGTGCGGGGGCACCTGTTAGTTGAGGTAATATGTACAGTGGGGAGAACCAATCCGGAAGCCAAGGAAGGACCCAATGAGGCCAACAAGCTATTGGCCAATAGCTTTAACATAATATGTATGTAAGATTATGGAACATGATTACGGAGAGGCTAACTTACTTCCTGGAGAGCAGCGGTCTAGTATCGTCACATCAGAGTGGGAACGGTAGAGGAACTATGGACCCACTACTCTGCTTAGAAGCAGAGGTCAGGAAGGCTCAGGTGAAGGATGAGACTGTTGTAGCTGTCTTTTTTTTTTGATGTGGAGAAGGTGTATGATATGATGTGGAAGGAGGGATTGTTAATCAAGCTTGATATTATGGGGGTAGGAGGAAGAACATACAACTGGATAAAATATTTCCTGTTTGGAAGGTTTATCCAGGTGAGGGTGGGGAAGTCTCTATCAGGCTGGTGCATAATGACATACCACAGGGGATCGTTATTAGTCCTCTGTTGTTCTCAATCATGATCAATGATGTTTACTTTCAGGTTACATACCGATATTGGGAGGTCGATATTTGCAGATGATGGGCCCTTATGGAAGAAATGTGCCATACATAGTCATGAAGGTACAGGAAGCAATTTATGAGGTAGAGTGGTGGTCATTCATGTGGGGATTCAGGTTCTCTGTAAAGAAAACTCACAGTGTTCTTTAACAGGGGGAAGGTGGGAGATGAGGTATGCTTGAGCTTATATGGGAGAAACTTGGAGAGGGTGAGGGCCTTCAGGTTCCTTGGGGTATACTTTGACACTAGACTAACCTGGGCAAAACACATTGAGAGAGTGTTGGGAAAATGTAAGAAGGTGCTAAATGTGATGCACTGTCTGACGGGGAAGGAGTGGGGGGCTGGACGTTCCTCATTGAGGACCATGTATGTTGCATTGATCTGCTCTGTAATAGACTATGGCATTATAGCGTATGGTTCGGCAGCCCGGACATCATTGGAAAGGCTAGATGTCATACAAGGACAAGGACTCAGAATATGTAGTGGGGCTTTTCGGACATCCCCAGTGGCTGCACTACAGGTGGAGATGGGAGCAATGCCATTGCAGATTAGGAGACAACAGCTGGCAATTAATTATTGGGTCAGCCTACAGGGACATGGGGTGTCTCATCCTGAAAAATTGATTTTACAGGCATGCTGGGAACATGACCGAAGACAGAACACAAGCTTTGAGTGGGTGGGTAATTCCCAAGTGAAGGAGATGGGACTGTATGGAAGGGAGTTTAGTCTAATGGTAGCTATTCCTGTGAACCCACTATGGCTATTCCCACCTCCAGTAGTTGATCTAGAAGCGTAGAGAGACTACAGAAAGACAGGGAGGGTGTTGATCCATCTGATATGTTTGGATACTGGGTATCAGGATTTTGTGGCCATTTACACAGATGGTTAAAAAGATCCAAGGACAGGACGTACTGGGTCAGCATTTGTAGTGCAGGATATATATACAGCAAATCATCTGGCCTTGCAGTGGATGGAGGAAGTCAAGCCAGACAGACAAGCCAGAGTAGTTATTTGCTCTGATTCATGTGCAGTGTTGATGAGTCTCCAGTCCTTTAGGTCACGTAGTAGACAGGACCTGCTTTATGAGGTGCTACAAACCCATGGCAGGATTAGACAGATGGGTACACAGTTAAGATTTATTTGGGTCCCAGCCCATGTGGGGGTGGGGGGGAACGAGACAGTTGATGTTCTTGCTAAAGAAGCACTTGGAAGTGGGGATGTTGATGTTGTAGTTTCAATGAGCAAGGCAGAGGCAAAAAGCCTGATATGGACAGTGATGGTGCAGAGATGGCAGGAGCAGTGGAATAGAGATACTAAGGGCGGGCATATATTTCAAGTACAGAGGAAATTCAGGGAGGATGGCAGGAAGGGACAGAATATTTTTACAAGATTAAGGGTGGGACACAGCCAGTTGAATAAGTCCTTAATTTTGAAAGGAAAGCATCCAACAGGAAATTATGATTATTGCCAGGAAACAGAGACTGTGCAGCATGTACTGTATTGCTACAGTGTGAGCAGTATCAGAAGGAAAGAGAGAGGCTGAGATCTAGTGAGGGAGAAGGGGATACAGGAAATGAGTTTAAAGAGTATTGTAATGACCTGGCTAGATCATAAATGAACAAATGTCCAGACAGAGGATTGAGTTTATGAATTCACGGTTTATCAACCCAACTCAATACAGGCTACTGTTTGGCCATTGCCTACACCAAATAAATCAAGGATCACAGTATAAAACAACAGTGACCATCTCTTGTTAAGACCAAACATAAGAGAGGGAACAATGGCTAAGCATGGTCTTAAACTTGCAGTGCTCCTCTCCCCAAATGAACAGCATAACTCATAACACACAGCTGTCTCTGTGGGTTGCTACAGTATATTGAGTAGAACGTCATTAGATATAGTCTCAAGTATTTTGTTATATTTTTTAAGAGCAACGGGGCTGGCAGGAAGGATTCAGTTTCTCCCCGGCTCTTGCCCACACTCCAGTACAGTAGGTGGCGGTAATGCACTGTAACATTGGATGCCAACCGCCGATAAACCCCACCGAAGAAGAAGTTAAGCACAAGGACAAGAGGCCGATCCTTCGCGTTGCGATGGGATTGGTGGGAGCAATCTGGGGAGATTCAACAGTTACCCCCTCCCCTCGCAGATCATCCATTACACTGACTGGTAAGGCATGGCCACTGTCATTATAACCTCATCTGATTGATATATATCTACGAATTCCGCAGGCCACAGCCTACATCGCAATATTCACTGTGCTGTGTATCCCATCCACGCCATATTCTTGTCACCTCTGAACGACACTGTAGGCTACCTTTTGTGCACCTAGAAAGACTTCCGCCACATTGCATATCGGACATCTGTTTGCGAAAGTAACTGTTAGCTAGTTATAGAAAGGTGGGATAGATATTACTTGCCATTTGTTTACACTTTCCTCGAGTATTCGAGGTGAGTAAATATGCTATGTGTAGTTTGTCTTTACTACAGTATCCAATGCCTTTTACTTAGCTCATGGACATTATGCCTACGAGAGTGCTGTGCGGATAGGCCTGTTGACGATATAGATGTATCGTTATGATAAGGTTTTAGTGCTCATTACACATCAGAAAATCCCTGTATATAATTTTAGTGTGTTTTGGCTCCCATCGTGCAATTGAAATTGTAATAGCTAACGTTCTCTCTCCACGTTGTCTGGCGGTAGTGTTGGCTTGCTCGATTATTGTTTTGTGTCCTTTAGGTTTCTCTTCTGATGGGCTTGCCTACTGCAGGTTACTTACGCAAAAAGTGCAGTCTGCCAATTTCATAGCCCTCATGGGTGAGGTGGCTGTCTATAGGCTGTCTGTAATTGTCTAATCTATCAATCAAACCTTTTGAAAAATCATGTAATGTGGTTAAGGTGCCTTGCAGAAATCAAACGAATTATGTGATGGGTGACAAGAGTATTCAATCGGCATTGTGTGTGGTGTGTGGCTGTCGTTCAAATCTTCTAGCCTTTCCGAACTAAACCATGCGTTTCCGCTGGCTGTTGTGCAACCTGCCTCCTAGCAGACTAAACCAGGCATTTTACATGGCCTCTGTTTGAAGGGCTCCTCTATTTGGATGCAGTGAATGTCATACTTTGTCTGATAATTTTGTGTCCGATCATTTATCACTGAATTGTTGACTGGCTCGTCCCTCTCACTCTTGTCTAAAGCAGTGGGGTATAGCCATGTTGCGACTCCTAAGACACCAGGCTCGAGGGACGAGGAGCTGCCTCTGTGGCCAGAGGCGCTATGAGCATCACAAGAGCGTCATGGCCATCCGGCGTGAGGACATAAACGTGTGGGAGAGACGGGCGCCCCTGGCTCCACGCCACGTTAAAGAGATCGTCCATGCTGGCCACAAGGTCCTTGTCCAGCCTTCCAACCGAAGAGCCATCCACGAGAATGTGAGTGAACACTGTTGTTGGGTAAAACATACACACATCCAATGGCTGGAGATCAAAGGAGGCTTATGTTCAGCAAAAATAGGATAAAAACTGCACAATTTGATCTATAAATGAGGTTTATGTGATGTCTCTGGTTACTATAGGAGGACCTCTCCAATGTCTAGTAAACAACATGTAACATATTATTGTTCGAAATTAAGGTTAAGATAAAAGTATTTGACTATCAAAGGACTACTGTATGAACTTTTACGTAACTGAATAAAACAAAACAGTGTATTGAATGACAAATTTAACAATTTGGTTAGGTGTTGGCAACTGGCATTGGAAAAGGTCTTCTGAACGATTTGGACCTTTTTGTATGTTTCATTTCAGTATTATGAGAAAGCGGGGGCCATCATTTCCGAGGACATTTCCGAGGCCTCGTTGATCATTGGCGTCAAGAGTCCTCCGGAGGAGAAACTTTATCCCAGAAAGACCTACGCCTTCTTCTCTCACACCATCAAAGCACAGGAAGCTAACATGGGTCTACTGGATGACCTGCTCAAAAAGGTAAGGCCGTTGTTGCTCTATCCAAGTACGACCTTAAACTAAGAGTCAGACAGTTGTTCTGGGTCAATGGGTATTGTTCCCTAGCCTGAACAAAAAGCATGTTCACATAATGGTTTGGATGCACCTGCTGTGCCTCATCCATTCATAGTGATGGGGGGGGGCATTTATATCAGGATATTATTTTTGACGATATCTTATGGTTTTGAAAATATTGCAATATTATGTTTGCGCTTGTTGTCTGTACCTGCACCAAAACCTCCTTTTTATAGCTTGTTCTCCATCTTCTTTTATAAATAGGGAGCCAATTTGTTTTTAACACTTTTAAAAAAAACATTTCCATAACTGATCAAAACTTGTTTTATCGTGGCTCTCTTGTCCCTCTGCAGTAGACGTATAGGTAGCAATATGTTTGGAACATCGCAACTTAATAAAATCACAGTATTGAAACGCAATGCGTATCGTGAGGTCCCTGGCAATTCCCAGTACTAGTTACTAGTACTAGTTCACATCCTCTGGTCTTTCTAGGAAGTGCGTCTCATCGACTATGAGAAGATGGTCGACGCCAATGGCTTCCGTATCGTGGCATTCGGACAGTGGGCTGGCGTTGCAGGTATACTTTTGTCCGACAACCCAAGAATACAGGTGACAGTCAGTCACCCGATGTGTTTCTAATTCCAAAGATCGTGTAGAACCCCTCCATTTCTTTGGCCTGGTGCTTTTGCGTTGTTTACACACCAAACCTGTTCTCAGAGATGATTAGCTCCTGAGGTTCCACTAGTCCGTACTGATCTTGGTAAATCTACATTTTGAATTGTTGTATTGCTGTCCTCAGGGCACCATTGTAAATAATAAAATATTAACACTAGCTGAATTTACACATTTTTCCCGTATGTTTCCCTATTTTCAAATGCCCTTTTGTCCAACATCTTATCAAAGCAGTGTTCCTACTTTGTTTCCCTTTTGTCCAACATCTTATCAAAGCAGTGTTCCTACTTTGTTTCCCTTTTTCTATATTCTTCCTTACAGGAATGATCAATATTTTGCATGGTTTGGGACTTCGTTTTCTGGCGTTGGGACACCACACTCCTTTTATGGTAAGGATTTGACCCAGTGGAGTCCATGTCATTTCAATGCTTCCTCCACTGAACCTCTGCCATCATTTCCTGTGTCACAGCACATCGGTATGGCCCATAACTACAGGAATGTCAGCCAGGCCATCCAGGCAGTGAGGGATTGTGGGTACGAGATCTCCATGGGCCTCATGCCCAAGTCCATCGGCCCAGTGACTTTTGTCTTCACCGGAACAGGCAATGTCTCCAAGGTAGGTAGACCTAGTGTAACCCAAGACAAACTATGACTAAACCATCACCAAACACAACCTGTTCATACAAGTAGATAAAGGTGTTAGGAAGGTCGGTGAAAAGTGAATTCTACAACATGGGAATGCATACCTTCAACTACTTTCTCCTATAATGTAGGGTGCACAAGATATCATCAATGAGCTTCCTGTAGAATACGTGGAGCCTCATGAGCTAAAAGACGTGTCTCAAACTGGAGGTACTACATCCCCATTTCGGATGGGGTGCATTTACATATTCTAAATATATCATATTAATGTATGTGTTCTGTTTAATGTTCACTGTGTGACACTGCTGTCTCCGTCTCTCTGGTTTCAGACATGTCCCGAGTGTACGCCACCGTTCTGAGTCGTCACCACCATCTGATGAGGAAGAGCGATGGTGTTTATGACCCCCTGGAGTACGAGTATCACCCGGAACTGTACACATCGCACTTTAGAACCAGCGTGAGTCTGCCTCTGCCTTTCCCTCTGTTGCAACCAGTTCAGTAAGTTCACCTGTTCCTGCTGCTCAGCCAGGAGCTGCGAGCCCTTTTTACACAGCCACACTGCTCTGTCTGAAGCCTGAGCTGATTGGCTCACTAAGCACTCATAGGGGAAATGGGGGGGCCCAGCATGTTCTCCTATTGCAAAACACAGGTTATATTGGCTTATAGTCTGTCAGTGGGTGACCACCCCTGAACAAGCTGAGATGTCAAATATGATTATGTAGATGGTAGGTTGTGGAACTGGGTTTGTTAATGTCTTGTCAATATGTTTTGCAGGTATGTGGAAGACTAGTTGTCAGTGGTGGTAGAATTGGTTTAGGTTGATGTGGTAGCAGCTGCGGCAACAGCCATAGAGGCGGCGGCCATAGTGGTAGCAGTGGCAGTAGTGGAAACAATTGCAATGACAATGACTCTGCCTGCTTTTTGTCCTCCTGGCCTCAGGTGGCGCCCTACACCACGTGCCTGATCAACGGCATCTACTGGGACCCCCAGACACCGCGGCTCCTCAGGCGGCTGGACGCCCAGAGGCTCCTGACGCACGTCAAGCCCTCCGCCGCCGCTACGGAGGGATGGCCAGAGCTACCACACAAGTAAGTTCCAGGTAATCAGCTGAGTAATTGGATTTGCGATAAGGACGGGGACTATCTCAGTCAGAAGCCCGCTATCAGTGTTTGCGGTCAAAAGTCAATGCTTATCTACAATAATGTTTACATTCTATGGGAGCTCAACCAAAGAGTGTGGAGTGCAGTCACCGTGACCCGACTGGCCGATTAAATCTGATATGGACTCTACCTCTTTTCTTATCTTCCCTCATTACTTCCCGTCTTTCTTTTTCCTCAGGCTCCTGGCGATCTGTGACATATCTGCCGACATGGGCGGCTCTATTGAGTTCATGACTGAGTGCACCTCCATCGATAAGCCCTTTTGTATGTACGATGCGGACCAGCACATAGACCATGACAGGTACAGACCAGGAGAGAATGACTGCCCCCTCTCATTGACGCCATGGAAGTTAAAGGCCAACCGCGGTACATTTATAGTGAAGGGGAAAATGGCAATCTTCGTTTTAATTTTAATTTTTGAAGACAATCGTGGTACAAATAATTGCTTCTAATACACCAGATGTATGTCCTTGAACGTGTGTGTATGTGTATACTGAGCTAGCCTGCAAAAGCCCTTCCTGGAGTTGCTCAAAGTGCATGTTGGGTCTCCATGAAAGGCCATCATAAGACTTAATTTGGCTTCAATGCACTATTGAGTCTTCACATAGGAATTAATGTCCTGTGATCGATGGCATTGTCCATTCACATACAGTCATTGGTACAAACACCCATACATAATGTACTCCCACCAGGCCTTGCATATTATCTGATCTTCTTTGATTGTGTCTTTGTCTTTCCAGCGTGGAGGGCACAGGTATCCTCATGTGCTCTATTGATAACCTTCCTGCCCAGCTCCCCATTGAAGCCACTGAGTATTTCGGAGACCGCCTCTTTCCCTACATTTGGGAGATGGTAAGACCAGCTGCTGGGGTAAGGTGCACTGCTCCGTTAGTTTGTTTTGGGAGTGGGTTGTCTAAGTGTGGAATGCAGCCATACAAGCACACAACAGCATCTCAGGTTAAGCTTGTCCGTTGCTGCCACTGATTACTTGTCGCTAGTTACTACGGCCACAAAAATTAAAATGGTCTGTATTGTAAAAATGTATGAAAACAAAAATGTACTTTTTTTTGTTCTAAATTTAAGCGTAAGGCATAAGGTAAGCAGTGTGGTTTACGTTAGTGTTGGTTTTGGGTTTAAAATCAAATTTTAAGAAGAAATTGTAGAAATAGACAGGGTTTAGCCATAATTCAGACTTTGTGGCTGTGGTAACTAGTGACGACCCCACACTGTAGCTGCCACTGCTTGCCAGTGATGGCTGCTTATGGGGAATTCTGTTCTTTGCAGAATTAACTACTTCCCGGTTCTGTCTTCCTCAGCTGCCCTCCGATGCCACCAGGCCTCTTGAAGAAGAGGACTTCTCACCTCAAGTAAGGGATGTGAGTATCACACACACACACACACACACATCCCTCTTACTCAATAATTTTTGCATCATGAACGAAAAGGCTATGGTCTTAACCTAGATGCAGCTTTACCGGAAACTAGTTATGAAATGATTTCCTCTTTGCATTGCGATAATAGCTAACCAAGATCTTGTTGTTGGCTGCATTGTGTGTTTTACGCTGAAGTATGTTGATTTCAGGAGAGTTTACAATCTGTATACATGTTTTTTAATTTGACTTTTGGACTACGTCATGTGACGTGCTGTAGTAGCGCAATAGACACTGACTTGTTTTGTCAGACATTTATGTTTGTCAATTATGACATATTTGTACATTTGTATTTATTTTGAAAGACATTGGACTTTGAAATGTTTTGTTAATGTTTCCTCCATTGAAGGCTGTGATAACGTCACAAGGAAAGCTTACCCCGAAGTTTGAATACATTGAAGATCTTCGTGAACGAAGGTAAGATTGCATGTCAATATATCTAGTGGTTTGAGAATGGCTTTCTTGTTTAAATGTCTTGTGTGTTTTCAGGATGATTTTGTGTGACTGTTATAACAAAACAGATTTTTACTGTTGAAGCCCTTGAGATTTGAATGTGCTTTCTTTAATGTTATAACAGTTAAACAGCATTTATGTTATCTATATAATAACTGATCTGAGAATGCAGTTTCTGCACAATTGTATGCTAGTTTGGTAAGCTTCATGCTGTTGGCTTTGTGTTTTCCAATAAATAAATCAATCTGAAATTGCTTTGGTAAATATGCTTGTCACGTGGAGGTAATGATGCCAATCTAAGAAAGACATCTCTAAAGATTCCTTGACAGGTAAAACATTCAGTAGGTGTCAAATTTGACATCTGCTACAAACTGTAGTCTACGACATAGCATTAGCATAGCATACCTAGTGAGCAGCATAATAGATGCATTATGTGCTTAATAGCTGCTATTTGTAGCTTTTCCCCTCCCTCATTGTCAAGCTCAGGCTTTAGGGTATAATGTCTTCCACCCAGCAGGGAAAGCTCTATCTTGCCCCAGACTCAGGGAATTTCGCTACAGGCTATCAGGTGCCGTCTGACGGAGTTTCCACTAACCCTCACCTTGTTGTTCCGTCCTTGCACAGTGCTCTCATGGTGTGCTGGTGTGTGCCAGTCTACCCCCGCCCTAACACCTTGCATGGCTAACGTGCCATCGCCGCTGCCGCCACTTCTACTGAGGTGCAGGAGTTCTCTCTCTCACTGAGGGGCTCTTTCGTGGGTAGACAAGTCTCTTCTCATTCTATAACACCCCCTTCTGTCCTGTCCCTTCATTTTGTCATGCAAACAAGAAAATCATCCCATTTCCGTTCATTGTTCCCTCTGTTGCGAAATTTGAAAATCGTCCACCATCAATCATATTAACTTCAATGTTTTTAACCAAAATATTTGTTTACTAATCAAATATAAACTTGCATGCAAAAAGAGGACTCTTATCTCCCTTGTTCTTTTCACATAGACTTTGCTTTCTTAAACATTGTAGCTCTTTCCTAAAGAAGCTTTCTTAGACTACTGTGTTCATGTGTTGTGCCCTTTTCAAGGTTGTCTTAACAAGTAGCTAGAGAAAGGTGGTTTGCTCTGGTCTGAGAATTTGTTCATGGTTTATCTTCACACTGACATACTTTAACCTTCATCTGTTTGACCCTGACTGAACCATGACCCAGATGAGCACCTTGTGTTCAAAATGATCACTCAAAGGCCACCACACTCAAGCCTCTTCAAGCAGGGTCAATCCTGGAGAGAGAGTACAACTAGAAATGGTGGCAATCCCTTCTTCATAATGATGATACTAAGAGCAAGGCTTCCGTTTCATACCATTTTGAGTGGTTTTTGGTTGATGCGTTGACCTTACACATTCACCTCTCTAGACAAGCCATGTCTCAGGATCTTAAGTCTTCGAATCCCTCTGATTGGGTATTGCTCTTAAGATATGTACACTTGAGGCAAATAGGCTCCTGAGGGGAATCCCCCGTCTATTTTTTTTAATTAGAGACCACCCCCTCCATTGTCAGTGGATGGCTTGCCGGACCTCGTGCCGGCTCTACGTACTCTTGTGCACATGTACAGTGTCACGTCCAATTAGGCTGAGGCTGCCAATTGGATTCTGTGAGGGAGGGGGTATTTGGGGAGAGAGTGCTGCTGATTCTGAAGGTCACTGTTTGATAAAAGAGGCTGCCATGGTGACCTTTGGACTGTAGGGTGGCCTGTAATGGAATCACCCGTTTTTAATTTAAATTTCATGTCTGTGTTTGAATCACATTTTGCTGAGTATTTGCTGATCACCCTGTTTTAAAAAAAATGTAAATACATTTCATTGATTGAATCCCATTTTAGTTTTGATTGATTTTAATATACTTCACCACAGTGCATCAGCTTGGTTTACAAAAAAATCTTAGTCTTTCATTTTTAGTGTGTGATGTGATTGGGGGAACTCCCTCTTGTAATATTTTGTCACCCCCCCATTGGTTGTTAAGTAGTAATTTCTTACAGGGATGCAATTAAAACTGGATGATTTATGTTAAATTAATTTTATTGCCCACCCACATCCATCTCTGCTTGGTAAGCAGATCACTGGTTCTAACTCTGAGAAAGATTGCTTCAGCTAATCATTGTGTGTGTGAGAAATAAACTCCGTCTGTGACGACTTTATTCTGTGCTCACACTGTATAACCCCACATCCCCTCAGTGAGCAAGCCAAGATCATGAAGAGGAGTGGAATGAAGCGAGTGCTACTACTGGGTTCAGGTTACGTGTCGGGCCCTGTCATTGAGTATCTCACCCGGGACCCAGGGACTCAAATCACTGTTGGTAAGCCTCTGAAAAGGAAATTTTCCCACAATATTCACAAATACCCAGCTGATGATGAATTCATTATTTAAATTTTTAATTGGATGCAATCTATTGTGTGTACATCTCCAATTACTTAATTAAATGTAAGGGGTGCCCCTGGCCCGTTATTATTTTTAAAAAAAACGAATTCAGCTTTAAATTTCACTCGTCTTTCACCCCTCCCATCTATCTCACAGCTGTTGTCCATGTCTTCTTGTGTTTTAGCATCAGTTTTGTTGACCCAGGCAGAGGAGCTGGCAGGAAAATACCCCAACACGATCCCTGTCATGCTGGATGTCACCAGTCAGGAGGGCCATCTGGAGTCCCTGGTCAAAGACCATGACCTAGTCATTAGGTACACACACACACACACACACACACACACACACACCTGAGGTGAATGTGCGGTGAGTGTGTCATTGTCACATGTACTGTGCTGTTTATGCCCTCAGTATGCTGCCGTACGGGTATCATCCTGTGATCGCCAAACACTGCATCAACAAGAAGGTAAACATGGTGACAGCCAGCTACCTGAGTCCAGCAATGAAGGACCTCCAACAGAGGTAGGGGAGAAGAGGAGATTCCTCTGGGTTTTAAAGTATGAGCGCGAGGGGTGGGGTTAGGGGAAAACATATCTATGTAGAAGTGGAGATTTAATGGTAAAATGTGTTTTTATCTTGTCTTGATGCTAACCGTGGGCTATTTGATACACAGTTGACATAATGTAAACTACAGGCAGGCAGTCAGGCACCAAGACACTTGACCTAATTACTTGGCATGGTATTAGCCCGGATAAGCTAGTAGTCAAGTGTATTGGCTCCATGTGGGGCCGGTGTGGCTGAATGGGTTTTTTGTGTGTGTTTCCCTCCAGTGCTGAGGAAGCTGGCATCACCATAGTGAATGAGATGGGCCTGGACCCTGGCATCGACCACATGCTGGCTATGGAGTGCATCGACCAAGCCAAGGCGGACGGCTGCACTGTAAGTGAAACGTGAGGAAGATTGTGACAGAAGCTAAACGTTTGAGTGATTTTGAGAGGAAGTGTTTGGGTGATTGTGGGGCTGTACATAATGCTTGATTGAGCGTATGTCGAAGAGATGACTGGCATCTTGTCAGTTTCCTTGGCAGCATTATTGATTGCGGGCCCAACAGATTGAAACAGTGTCTTTGATTTGTACATTGTTTGATGTAAATATGACCGTGTTGACAACATTGGGTAGATGTCTATGTGTAAATTATGTTGTAAAGCCATTTACGTGTATCTCCTTAGATTGAGTCATACAGTTCATTCTGTGGTGGACTCCCTGCACCAGAATGCTCAGACAATCCTCTGCGCTACAAATTCAGCTGGAGTCCATATGGAGTCCTCCTCAATACCATCAGCCCTGCCATCTTCCTCAAGGACAACGAGGTACAGTGGCCATCTAGCATCAGCATATCCTCCCCCAAAACTTAACCTGAACCATAAGGGCGAGTGACGCAACGCTGACCTTAGATCAGTGTTCTGGGGTAACTTCATCCTCTGTTCCCAGGTGGTGAGCATCCCAGCGGGCGGCACTCTGATGGAATCCACGGCTCCCATGGACTTCCTACCCGGCTTCAACCTGGAGGGCTTCCCCAACCGCGACAGCACCAAATACTCAGAGCAGTACGGCATCGAGTCAGCCCACACACTCATCAGAGGAACACTCCGCTTCAAGGTAGGTACTGCCACTGACCTCTACAACAATGTGGTTCTAATTGGTTGGAGCATGGTGCTGCTAACAACATTGCAACACTGCTATTCTTTCCTCCTGTCTGATTCAGTGGTCAGTAAATTGCGTGTCTTGTCCACCAGGGTTTCTCCCAGGCCATGAGTGGCTTTGTGAGGCTGGGTCTGATCAACACTGACCCCTGCCCCATGCTGAAGCACACCTCCGCTCCTGTCTCCTGGGTAAGAATCCTGCTTATAACAACTTTATTACCAGCTCATGCCTCTTGGGCGGTTCTTTACCCATATTCTGTCTTTTCCCTGTACAACAGAAAGAGCTTCTGTGTAACCAGATTGGCCTGCACCCCTCCACCTCTGACAAGGCCTTCGAGGGAGCTGTTTACGACCGCATCGGCCAAGACCCCTTCAAAATGGAAACACTCAAATGGTGAGGCCCTTGTCCTAACCATAGCCATACACTGTATATGCATGACATCCATATCATCACACATCCTGGTCCTTCTGTGGCTCAGTTGGTAGAGCATGGCGCTTGTAACGCCAGGGTAGTGGGTTCGATTCCCGGGACCACCCATACGTAGAATGTATGCAAACATGACTGTAAGTCGCTTTGGATAAAAGCGTCAGCTAAATGGCATATATTATATTATTATATACAAAGATACTACACATCCCCTACCCCCAGCTAAATGGCATATATTATATTATACTATACATCCCCTACCCCCCTAGGTATACTACACATCCCCTACCCCCCTAGGTGTACTACACATCCCCTACACCCCCTAGGTGTACTACACACCCCCCTAGGTGTACTACACATCCCCCCCCCCCTAGGTGTACTACACATCCCCTACCCCCCTAGGTGTACTACACATCCCCTACCCCCCTAGGTGTACTACACATCCCCTCCCCCACCCCCTAGGTGTACTACACATCCCCTACCCCCTAGGTGGTGTACTACACATCCCCTACCCCCCTAGGTGTACTACACATCCCCTACCCCCCTAGGTGTACTACACATCCCCCCCCCCCCCTAGGTACTACACATCCCCCACCCCTGTACTACACATCCCCTATCCCCCCTAGGTGTACTACACATCCCCTACACATCCCCCCCCCCTAGGTGTACTACACATCCCCTACCCCCTAGGTGTACTACACACCCCCCACCTCCCCTAGGTGTACTACACATCCCCCACCCCCTAGGTGTACTATACATCCCCCACCTCCCCTAGGTGTACTATACATCCCCCACCTCCCCTAGGTGTACTATACATCCCCCACCCCCCCCTAGGTGTACTACAAACCCCCTACCCCCCTAGGTGTACTACACATCCCTTAGGTACTACACATCCCCTACCCCCCCCTAGATACTTTTGGTCATGTAGTGTAAGTATGTGAACATCTCATTCCAAAATCATGGTCATTAATATGGAGTTGGTCCCCCCTTTGCTGCTATAACAGCCTCCTCTCTTCTGGGAAGGCTTTCCACTAGATGTTGGAACATTGCTGCGGAGACTTGATTAAATTCAGCCACAAGAGCATTAGTGAGGTCGAGCACTGATTTTGGGATATTAGGCCTGGCTCACAGTCAGCATTACAATTCATCCCAAAGGTGTTCGATGGGGTTGAGGTCAGCGCTCTGTACAGGCCAGTAAAGGTCTTACACACCGATCTCGACAAACCATTTCTGTATGGACCTCGCTTTGTGCACAGGACATTGTCATGCTGTAACAGGAAAGGGCCTTCCCAAACTGTTACCACACAGTTGGAAACACAGAATTGTCTAAAATGTCATTGTATGCTGTAGCATTAAGTTTCCCCTTCAATTGGAACTAAAGGGCCTAGCCCAAACCATGAAAAACAGCCCCAGACCATTATTCCTCCTACACCAAACTTTATAGTTGGCACTATGCATTGGGGCATGTAGCGTTCTCCTAGCATTCGCCAAACTCAGATTCGTCAGTCGGACTGCCAGTTGGTGATGTGTGATTCATCACTCCAGAGAACGCGTTTCCACTGTTCCAGGGTCCAATGGCGGTGAGCTTTACACCACTCCAGCCAACACCTGGCAGTACGCATGGTGATCTTTAGGCTTGTGCGTATGGTGATCTTTAGGCTTGTGCGTATGGTGATCTTTAGGCTTGTGCGCATGGTGATCTTTAGGCTTGTGCGGCTGCTCGGACATGGAAATCCATTTCATGAAGCTCCCGACGAACAGTTCTTGTGCTGACGTTGCTTCCAGAGGCAATTTTGAACTCTGAAGTAAGTGTTGCAGACGATTTTTGCGAGCTATGCGCTTGAGCACTCGCCGATCCCGTTCTGTGAGCTTGTGTGGCCTACCACTTCGCGGCTGAGCCGTTGTTGCTCCTAGATGTTTCCACTTCACAATAATAGCGCTTACAGTTGAGCAGGGCAGAAATTTGACGAACTGACTTGTTGGATGGGGACACGTTGAAAGTCAGTGAGCATTCTTCATGTTTGTAATGGCAGCCATTCTACTGCCAATGTTTGTCTAAAGGGTGTGTATATCAGCTCAGCCCCCCACCGGAATGAATTTTGGGCCATTCCGATTCACAGCTGATGTAACTGAGTCAGGTTTGTAGGCCTCCTTGCTCACACACGCTTTATCAGTTCTGCCCACATATTTTCTGTAGGATTGAGGTCAGGATGTTGCGATGGCCACTCCAATACCTTGATAATGTTGTCCTTAAGCCATTTACCTTGATAATGTTGTCCTTAAGCCATTTTGCCACAACTTTGGAAATATGCTTTGGGTCATTGTCCATTTAGAAGATCCATTTGTGACCCAAGCTTTAACTTCCTGACTGTCTTGAGATGTTGCTTCAATATGTATGGTCCTTCTGTAGCTCAGTTGGTAGAGCATGGCGCTTGTAACGCCAGGATAGTGGGTTCGATTCCCGGGACCACCCATACGTAGAATGTATGCACACATGACTGTAAGTCGCTTTGGATAAAAGCGTCTGCTAAATGGCATATATTATTATTATTATTATATATCCACATAATTTTCCTGCCTCATGATGCCATCTATTTTGTGAAGTGCACCAGTCTCTCCTGCAGCAAAGCACCCCGACATGATGCTGCCACCCCCGTGCTTCACGGTTGGGATGGTGTTCTTCGGCTTGCAAGCCTCCCCCTTTTTCCTCCAAACAAAACAATGGTCATTATGGCCAAACAGCTCTGTTTTTGTTTCATCAGACCAGAGGAAATTTCTCCAAAAAGTACTATCTTTGTCCCCATGTGCAGTTGCAAACCGTAGTCTGGCTTTTTTTTATGGTGGTGTTGGAGCAGTGGCTTCTTCCTTGCTGAGTGGCCTTTCAGGTTATGTTGATATAGGACTCATTAAAATGTGGATATAGATACTTTTGTACCTGTTTCCTCCAGCATATTCACAAGGTCCTTTGATTTGCACTTTTCGCACCAAAGTACATTCATCTCAAGGAGACAGAACGCGTCTCCTTCCTGAGCGGTATGACATCTGCGTGGTCTCATGGTATTTTATACTTGCGTACTATTGTTTGTACAAATGAACGTGGTACCTTCAGGCGTTTTGGAAATTGCTCCCAAGGTAGGCCTTGAAATACATCCACAGGTACACCTCCAATTGACTGAAATTATGTCAATTAGCTTATCAGAAGCTTCCAAAGAAAGCCATGACATTTTCCAAGCTGTTTTAAAGGCACAGTCAACTTAGTGTATGTAAACTTCCCCTAGGCACTACACATCCCTACCCCCCTAGATGCTTATCAGCCCCTAGTCCCCTAGATACTACACATCCCTTCCCCCCCTAGATGCTTATCAGCCCCTAGTCCCCTAGATACTACACATCCCTTACCCCCTAGATGCTTATCAGCCCCTAGTCCCCTAGATACTACACATCCCTACCCCCCTAGATGCTTATCAGCCCCTAGTCCCCTAGGCACTACACATCCCTACCCCCCTAGATGCTTATCAGCCCCTAGTCCTCTAGATACTACACATCCCTTACCCCCCCTAGATGCTTATCAGCCCCTAGTCCCCTAGATACTACACATCTCTTACCACCCTAGATACTTATCAGCCCCTACTTCCCTAGATACTACACATCCCTTACCTCCCTTAGATACTTATCAGCCCCTAGTCCCCTAGGTACTACACATCTCTTACCACCCTAGATACTTATCAGCCCCTCGTCCCCTAGATACTACACATCCCTTACTCCCCTCGATACTTATCGTCCCCTAGATACTACACATCCTTTACCTCCCTTAGATACTTATCAGCCCCTAGTCCCCTAGGTACTACACATCCCTTACCCCCTAGATGCTTATCAGCCCCTAGTCCCCTAGATACTACACATCCCTTACCCCCTAGATGCTTATCAGCCCCTAGTCCCCTAGATACTACACATCCCTTACCCCCTAGATGCTTATCAGCCCCTAGTCCCCTAGATACTACACATCCCTTACCCCCCCTAGATGCTTATCAGCCCCTAGTCCCCTAGATACTACACATCCCTTACCCCCTAGATGCTTATCAGCCCCTAGTCCCCTAGATACTACACATCCCTTACCCCCCCTAGATACTTATCAGCCCCTACTCCCCTAGATACTACACATCCCTTACCCCCCTTAGATACTTATCAGCCCCTAGTCCCCTAGATACTACACATCTCTTACCACCCATGATACTTATCAGCCCCTACTTCCCTAGATACTACACACATCTCTTACCACCCATGATACTTATCAGCCCCTACTTCCCTAGATACTACACATCTCTTACCACCCTAGATACTTATCAGCCCCTACTTCCCTAGATACTACACATCCCTTACCCCCTAGATACTTATCAGCCCCTAGATACTACACATCCCTTACCTCCCTTAGATACTTATCAGCCCCTAGTCCCTAGGTACTACACATCTCTTACCACCCTAGATACTTATCAGCCCCTACTTCCCTAGATACTACACATCCCTTACCCCCTAGATACTTATCAGCCCTCGTCCCTAGATACTACACATCCCTTACTCCCCTCGATACTTATCGTCCCTAGATACTACACATCCTTTACCCCCAAGATACTTATCGTCCCCTAGATACTACACACCCTTACCCCCTAGATACTTATCAGCCCCTAGTCCCCTAGGTACTACACATCTCTTACCACCCTAGATACTTATCAGCCCCTCGTCCCCTAGATACTACACATCCCTTACTCCCCTCGATACTTATCGTCCCCTAGATACTACACATCCTTTACCCCCCAAGATACTTATCGTCCCCTAGATACTACACACCCCTTACCCCCCTAGATACTTATCAGCCCCTAGTCCTCTAGATACTACACATCCCTTACCCCCCTAGATACTTATCAGCCCCTCGTCCCCTAGATACTACACATCCCTTACCTCCCCTAGATACTTATCAGCCCCTAGTCCCCTAGATACTACACATCCCTTACCCCCTCCCTAGGTACTACACATCCCTTACCCCCCTAGATACTTATCAGCCCCTAGTCCCCTAGATACTACACATCCCTTACCCCCCCTAGATACTACACATCCCTTACCCCCCCTCCCCCCCTAGGTACTACACATCCGTTATCCCCCTAGATACTTATCAGCCTCTAGTCCCCTATATACTACACATCCCTTACCTCCCTAGATACTACACATCCCTTACCTCCCTAGATACTTATCAGCCTCTAGTCCCCTAGGTACTACACATCCGTTACCCCCCTAGATACTACACATCCCTTACCTCCCTAGATACTTATCAGCCTCTAGTCCCCTAGGTACTACACATCCCTTACCTCCCTAGATACTACACATCCCTTACCTCCCTAGATACTTATCAGCCTCTAGTCCCCTAGATACTACACATCCCTTACCCCCTAGATACTACACATCCCTTACCCCCTAGATACTTATCAGCCTCTAGTCCCCTAGATACTACACATCCCTTACCCCCTAGATACTACACATCCCTTACCCCCTTGATACTTATCAGCCTCTAGTCCCCTAGATACTACACATCCCTTACCTCCCTATATACTTCAGGTAGATATAGGATTCAATAAGCATATTGGTATAGCCTGATGGGTTAGTTGCATGGACTTTGTACTCATATCTTTGCCATATAGTTCTTAAGTGTGTGTGTGTGTGTGTGTGTGTGTGTGTGTGTGTGTGTGTTCAGGTTTGGGATGCTGAGTAAGGAGGCTGTTCCCCATGCAGAGACTGTGCTGGCGTCACTGGCTAAGCACTTAGAGGCCAGGCTCTCCTTTGGTAAGAGAAGAAATGTCACTACTACCTTCTTCTTTACCCAATTTAGATTTTTTTTCTCCAGTTGGTCTCTTGACCAATCACATCATCTCTGAGAAATATCTGATGTGATTGGTCAAAATTAGTGTAAAAAATATTACAATTGGGCTGTCTGTGTAAACACAGCCATAGTAATTATTTCTCTCTACTTTCTATTACTGTGTCCTTTATCCTCTCCTTCAGATGAAGGCGAGCGGGACATGATTATCATGAGGAACGACGTGGGCCTGCGTCACTCTACAGGCGAGCTGGAGACCAAGCACATCAGCCTGGTGGTCTACGGAGACCCCAACGGCTACTCTGCCATGGCCAAGACCGTGGGTTACCCTGCAGCCATCGCTGCTCGCATGGTGCTGGACGGTCAGTAGTGTATTTTTCTTATTGAATGTGTCTTGCCCGAGTTGTTGATTAGGCTTTACTGAGTATGACACTCTTATTCCACCACCAGAGAACCTGTCATTTTGCTAAAGATAAATGTACAACCCTAACATGTAAGTTTGAACTGACTTTCAATCTGCAGGAGAAATCCGTACGAAGGGACTGGTGGTGCCAATGACTAAGGACATCTATGGACCGGCACTGAAGAGACTGCAGGAGGAGGGCCTCAAGTTCACCTCGAAAAGCACCATCCAAGAGTAGTAACTCATGAGTTCGACAGTGTCCCAATAGTGTTCGTTTCCTTTCCTGGCTTCCTCCTCCATCTGCACTGATCCCCAAAAAAGACCCCACATTTTTTATTCTTCATTTCAATTCTTTCAGAACAGTGCAGATAAAGGGAAGGCGATGAAGAAGGGAAGCTATTTTAGTCGTAACGCAACACCATGTGATATACAGCCAATCAGTGGCTGGGTACCAGGCCACAGAGAAACGGGATGCATCTCAATAGTCTCAAGTTACTTTCTTTGTTTGTCTCCTGTCCTTCATCTGTGCTGATCTGAGAAGGCAGGGTGGGGGAAGGCAATATGGTAGAAATCCTCAGGAGGACAGGATATGAGGGGAAGAAAGATGTGGCTATTGAGATGCACCCTGAATTCTGGATGCTTTTGAAACAAGCAATCTACTTTGTGTCAAATAGAACCATTAGGTTGTATGTGAACAGTTTCCAAGCACTTTGCTTCTTTTTAATTAAGGCCGCACCATTCTTTACCTGGAGAACCACAAGTCCCTGAGTGTCGTTATAACATAACGATCCTATAATCTGCACAGACCTTCTAAGCTAAAGCGCGTCGTCTGTCCTTGACCGTAACCTATGCTGTTCCTGATGTTGATCAGCTTCTGCACAGTTCTGCTGATCTTTACATATTGATTTGGTTACCTGCTCATTGTAGATGACACTCAGACAATCAAGATGCTAGAAATATCAGGAGTGAACGTGTACAGTACCTGCTCAAAAAAAGACCTGTGAATAAGTTTGCGAGTGAACAGCACTAATATAATACCGTAGCCTGGACAGCATGCTCAAAAGAACAAGTAGTTGTAGTCACTCACCAAGAGCCTCTGAATTTAAAAAACAACTGTTTTACTTTTTTACTCTGTGACCTGCATCACCGATCAACCATAGCTCATACCTACCATGTCTCATTTTCGGGCAATAGTTTTTAATCAATCTACTGTATTTGTGTACAATTCATTCTAAGTAGTGTGCAGATATATTTTAAGAACAAAAAAAGATTTGTTGAATCCTATTTAAAGATCCCAAACACTATTTGTTGAGTAAAATATCCAAGTGTATTTATTTTCTGGATTGGATATAAATGGTCTCCAGTGCTGCAACATATTGTTTCTGCGTAATTACATAGTTGAAATGTAAGATTGAGATGCCTATTTGTTATCAATGCCTATTTAAGCAAATAGATTATATTGACCAATATAATCTATCATTCTATTGATACAGA